>NC_057799.1:220695771-220755793 GCF_018294505.1 Triticum aestivum
AGCGCCGGCGCCCCGCCGCCTCGCCGTCCTTCGCCGCCGACCCGCGCCCCGTCTCCGGCTCCTTCCCTGCGCCTCTCTCCATCTCCCCCGCCGGCCACGCTGCTGCTCCGGCGAGCTCGCGCCGCCGCCGCACGGGATCCCGATCCCGATCCAATCTGGGACAGTGCGTTGACCTCTCCCCCCTCTGTTTTTTTCTCCAAGTCCTTTATCTTTCACAGTACATGCACCTGTTCATTGCATCATAACTCTCTGCATATAGCTCCGTTTTGCACGTGTAATATATCGAAATGTTCGCCTCGAGATTCCCTTCAGTTTATTCCATTGCACCATGTTCATTTGAGTCCATCTTGATGCCCAAATCTCTGGTGCAAGAGTGCTAGTTGCTGTTATCTGCTGTTACTTATCAGAACTTGAGGATTTGTTATTTTTGTTGCATTTATTCTGTGCATCTTATGGGCATGAGCTCCACATGTGTTTTGTTGTATGCCATGCCATCTTTACAGGGGTGTATGCCATGTATTTTTGTGATCTCTGTGGTGACTAGCACAAGCATGCAAACTAGGCTTCGTGATGTTTCTGATTTCAGGGACTTCGTAATTTTACTGTCTGTGAGTGCTGTTATTTTGTTGCCATGTAAACTAGATGCTACAGAGAGATCCATGCTTATTTTGGTGATCTTCAGTAAGGATGTTTTGTAGCTATTGTTGTAATTGATCCATTCCTGCCCATGTTTGCAATTATGGAGTGCCATAGCATGACTCAATCTTGCTCTACTTTTGCTATAAAATATTTCTGGCAGATTGTTTACGTGTTATTCAATTTTGCCAAGCTTGTTGTAGTTTTTTCATACATGCTATGTACTTGCTCTTGCCATGGATTGCTTTATAAACATGCCATCTTGCTGTAGGTATGCTTGTTTTGTCATGCATTGCTTTGTGGTGAGTGTATCAAGCTCACCAAGATGCATTCATATTATTGTTTCTGCCATGCTCTATTTTCTGCTAAGTCTGAAACCTGTTAACGAAACTTGCTATGTTTACATGGTTGCCATCATATCTTCTGGTCCTTTTTGGCTTATGTTCAGTAAGAAACTTTTGTCACATGCATTTAGTAGAATACTGACATGCCTTGTTTTTCCATGTTAAGTTCCTGTAGCATGTTGATTTCGTGCTCTGAACATTGCTACCTGATGCTGTTTCAGCTATGTCCAGTAATTTCTCCAAGTCTGTGCACCTGATATCTTTTGCACTTTTTCCATGCTTGTTTGAGCTTGTTATGTTGTGATCTAGCCATAGCTCAGTGTTCATCTTTTGACAAGCATCTCCTGTAGATTACTTTCATATGCTTTGTTGCTACGTTGGAGTGCTGTAGCATTGTTACTTGTTGCATTCTAAGTGCTATCATGCTGTTAATCGCAGATTCGTGTCATTTTTGTTTTGCTTGCCATTTGCAAACCGTGCATCCGTTTCCGGTGATCTTTATATCGATTTCGACCGAAATAATCTCATATTTCCAGTGGCATGCTTGGTTTGCCAAGTTACTGCCTTGTTCATCATTTTCCTTCCGGAGCACGCATATGCATCGCATATCATATCTTGCATATCATTCATGTATTGCATCATGTTGCTTGTGCATTTCCCGTGATTGATTGTGGTTCCGTTGCTTGTGTTCTTGTTGTGGGTAGAGCCGGGAGACGAGTTCGTGAACGAGGAACCTGTTGAGTACGCTTACGAGGATCAAGCTTTCGACAACTCTGAGAACCTTGAAGGCAAGATGACCATACCCTCGAAATCACTTCTATCTTTGCTTTGCTAGTTGTTCGCTCTATTTGCCATGCTGCGCTACCTATCACTTGCTATGTCATGCCTCCCATATTGCCATGACAGCCTCTAACCATCCTTTCCTAGCAAACCGTTGTTTGGCTAAGTTACCGCTTTTGCTCAGCCCTTCTTATAGCGTTGATAGTTGCAGGTGAAGTTGAAGTTTGTTCCATGTTGGAACATGGATATGTTGGGATATCACAATATCTCTTATTTAATTAATGCATCTATATATATGGGTAAAGGGTGGAAGGCTCGGCCTTATGCCTGGTGTTTTGTTCCACTCTTGCCGCCCTAGTTTCTGTCATACCGGTATTATGTTCCTTGAGTTTGCGTTCCTTACACGGTTGGGTGATTTATGGGACCCCCCTTACAGTTCGCTTTGAATAAAACTCCTCCAGCAAGGCCCAACCTTGGTTTTACCATTTGATCACCTACCACCTACACTTCCCTTGGGTTTTCGCGAGCCCGAGGGTCATCTTTATTTTAGACCCCCACGGGCCAGTGCTCCTTCGAGTGTTGGTTCGAACCGAGCTGCCTGCGGGGCCACCTTGGGGAAACTTGAGGACATGTTTTACTCGTAGCTAGTCTCATCTGGTGTTGCCCTGAGAACAAGATATGTGCAGCTCCTATCGGGATTTGTCGGCACATCGGGCTGCTTTGCTGGTCTTGTTTTACCATTTTTGAAATGTCTTGTAAACCGGGATTCCGAGACTGATCGGGTCTTCCTGGGAGAAGGTTTAACCTTCGTTGACCGTGAGAGCTTATGATGGGCTAAGTTGGGACACCCCTGCAGGGTATTATTTTTCGAAAGACGTGCCCGCGGTTATGAGGCAGATGATAATTTGTTAATGTCCGGTTGTAGAGAACTTGTCACTTGATTTAATTAAAATACATCAACCGCGTGTGTAGCCGTGATGGTCTCTTCTCGGCGGAGTCCGAGAAGTGAACACGGTTGAGTTATGAATGACGTAAGTAGGAGTTCAGGATCACTTCTTGGTCATTACTAGATGACGACCATTCCGTTGCTTCTCTTCTCGCTCTCTTTTGCGTATGTTAGCCACCATATATGCTTAGTGCCTGCTGCAGCTCCACCTCATTACACCATCCTTTCCTATAAGCTTAAATAGTCTTGATCTCGCGGGTGTGAGATTGCTGAGTCCTCGTGACTCACAGATTCTACCAAAACAGTTGCAGGTGCCGACGATGCCAGTGCAGATGATGGGGTTGACCTCAAGTGGGAGTTCGATGAGGAACATGGTCGTTACTATGTGTCTTTTCCTGATGATCAGTAGTGGAGCCCAGTTGGGGCGATCGGGGATCTAGCATTTGGGGTTATCTTATTTTCATATGGATTTTGACCATAATCGGTCTATGTGTGTATTTTGGATGATGTATGGATTATATTTATGTATTGTGTGAAGTGGCGATTGTAAGCCAACTCTCGTTATCCCATTCTTGTTCATTACATGGGATTGTGTGAAGATGACCCTTCTTGCGACAAAACCACAATGCGGTTATGCCTCTAAGTCGTGCCTCGACACGTGGGAGATATAGCCGCATTGTGGGCGTTACATTCATCGAGCTGTTTCTTCAATTCCTTCAGCTCCTTGGGTCCAAGCTTGTAAGGACGCTTGCAAACGGGTTCAGTGCCGGGCTCAAGATCGATAATGAACTCAACTGGCCGGTGAGGAGGCATACCCGGAAGCTCTTCTGGAAAGACATCTTGATACTCACAAATGACTGGAATTTGAGAGATGGCATTCAATTCTCCCTTCTCATTGAGAGAAAAAAACCGAATGGTTTCATCACGAGCGGCATAGATGATAACATCCTCAGAAGAGTGTGTCAATTGAATTTCCCTGGCAGCACAATCAAGTTGAGCCTTGTGCTTAGAAAGCCTGTCCATGCCGAGAATTAGATCAATATCCGAGTCACCAAGAACAATTGGCTTGGCCAGAAATTTATAGTTTCCCATCTTGATGGAAACATCAGGAGGAACCAAACTAGAAGTCAAAAGCTTTCCCGGAGAAACAACTTGCATAACTTTGGATAAAATCTCTGTGTCAAGATTGTGCTTCGATGCAAATGGGTATGACATGAAATAATGTGATGCACCAGTGTCAAATAAAACTTTTGCAGGAATATCATTAACTGAGAGATTACCCATTATCACATCAGTAGATTCCTCCGCTTGAGCTGCATTCATCATGTTCACCTTAGCAGCCGCGGGATTATGCTTGACCACTGCATTGCTGGAAGATCTGACAGGAGGAGGAGGCGGAAGGCGCCTTTGGTTGAAGCATTTGTTAGCATAGTGACCTTTCTGCTGACACTTGTTGCAAGTCACCTCTGAGAGTGGACGATGATAAGGAGCATTCGACTTTGGAGCTTGATTTTGAGACTTGTTCTGATAGCCAGGGTTGGGTAGGTGGGAAGATCCATGGCCACCTTTGTTCTTCTGCTGGTAAGGCTGACGAAACGGAGGAGGAGGAGGCAACCAGAACTTCTGTTGCTTAGCAGCCACTAGTGAGGAAGAAGAAGACTGAACTGCGTCCCTGACTCTCTTCTTAGAAGCTTCACACTTGAGCTGAGCAGCCTCTTGCTTCAGTGCCATATTGTAGAAATCATCGTACTTGGTCGGCTCAAAAAGCACGAGAGGTAATTGCAGATCTTCTCTGAGGCCACTTCTGAATTGATAGATCATGCTCTTTTCATCAGGAACGTCTTGCTTAGCGAAGCGAGCAAGTTTCTGAAACTGAGTATTGTATTGATACACGGACATGCTGCCTTGCTTGAGATTGCGGAACTCCTCACAATTGCTCTCAACAACACTTTGTGGAATGTGGTGAGCTTTGAAGTCTCGACGGAAATCATCCCAGGTAATCACACGACCTCCTCTAGAATCTTTGTATTGTTGATACCACTCGGCAGCTTGATCCTTGAGATGAAAATAAGCGAACTTGACAAAGTCCTCAGGCCTGACATTGCTACATTCAAAATGCTTGTTGATGTCCACGAGCCAATCATCGGCATCTGTGGCCTCGGCATAGTAGCTGAAAGACTTGGGCTGATTTGCGAGAAACTGGTTGAGGGTAGCGAAGTGAGGCTGATTGTTGCCTTGGCCTTGATTTCCTTGATTGCCTTGCCCTTGGGTGCGTTCTTGCAAGAGTTGCAAAATCATCTGAGCATTGGCGTTGGTGGCTGCCATGATAGCTTGCCATGCCTCCGGAGGCGGAGGTGGTGGCGGAGGGTTCGCCTGACTCCCTTCATTGCGTTCCGGATTCTGACGCGTTGGCGGAGCCATCCTGAAGAGGGTGACATCCGTTAGCGTCCTGATAGACAGATAGACAAGTTGAATCAACGGATAGAAATTGCAACATATAGTCTTCACAATAAACATTCGAACGAGGATGAACGAATGAATTCCATAGTAAATCATCACAATTCCATAAGTTGAGAAGCCACTTAGAAAAAGGTATGGAATCAACATTTGACTTCGAAGCAACTCGAATACCACAATTCAAAACAAAACAAAGTATTGGCTTGCAGAATAAGCCGGAACAAACATATGATAGAGATTTCGTCCGAAGTTTTCATGGTGGGGCCCACACGGGCTTGATCGTACAACACCATCATGTACAAGGCAGTGCACATGACATACGAAGCGTTCCCGAGTCGGTATAGCCAAGGACTCTTTAAGACACTACGAGACCACTGTAAAACTCATATCATGCGTCTGTCGGAAAGATATCCTAGGAGCTACTTCAATTCCCACTTATAAACTCCCGAAACTTTCTGGTTATGCAATCTGGAGTTGGGGATACAGGGGACACAAAATATATCACCCAAACTAGCAATCCCTAGATCCAGTTGTATCCATCCGTCAACACATAACCAAGAAACCTTCGGAAATCGTGTACCTCAACCTTCGAAAAGCATCCGTTATACTAGTTATGGCAATACTCCCGAACTCCCGCCCCAGTACTGGGTGGCGTCGAGGTGATCTCACCAACAACTGCATAAAAGAGATTTCGATGTCGGCGAAACTCAGGTATTCCAGAACTGCAACGATAAAATTGTGACGACAACACCTCGGAGCTCAACTCCCCGGGACACTGCCACAACCCCTAAATGTCAGGAGGCACCAAGAACAATGTTCTCGTCACAAAACCATCGAAACGATTCTAAGATACCCGCGTGATCCTAAATTTTTTTTTACTGAAATTTGAGGAGAGAAGAGTCAAAACTTCTACGTCAGGAGGCCTCACCAGAGCGATGAAGGGACTGGGGAGTAAAAAGAATCCTACTCTCCGATATATATAATCCTAAGACTCAAAACATTTTTGTTCTAGACTCAACAACGCTAGCGATTCGATCAAGCAGGGGGCTCCTTAGTCGGGGATGGCTCTGATTACCAACTTGTAACGCCCACGATGCGGCTATATCTCCCACGTGTCGAGGCACGACTTAAAGGCATAACCGCATTGTGGTATTGTCAGAAGAAGGGTTATTTTCACACAATCCCATGTAATGAACAAGAATGGGATAACGAGAGTTGGCTTACAATCGCCACTTCACACAATACATAAATATAATTCATACATCATCCAAAATCCACACATAGACCGACTACGGTCAAGATCCAAATGAAAATAAGATAACCCCAAATGCTAGATCCCCGATCGTCCCAACTGGGCTCCACTACTGATCATCAGGAAAAGACACATAGTAACGACCACGTTCCTCATCGAACTCCCACTTGAGCTCGGTTGCGTCATCTGCACTAGCATCGTCGGCACCTGCAACTGTTTTGGTAGAATCTGTGAGTCACGCGGACTCAGCAATCTCATACCCGCGAGATCAAGACTATTTAATCTTATTGGAAAGGATGGTGTAATGAGGTGGAGCTGCAGCAGGCACCAAGCATATATGGTGGCTAACATACACAAATGAGAGCGAGAAGAGAGGCAACGCAACGGTCGCGAAACTAGAAATGATCCAGAAGTGATCCTGAAACTACTTACGTTCATGCATAACTCAAACCGTGTTCACTTCCCGGACTCCGCCGAGAAGAGACCATCACGGCTACACACACGGTTGATGTATTTTAATTGGGTCAAGTGACAAGTTCTCTACAACCGGACATTAACAAATTCCCATCTGCCTCATAACCGTGGGCACGGCTTTCGAAAGATAATACCCTGCAGGGGTGTCCCAACTTAGCCCATTATAAGCTCTCACGGTCAACGAAGGATAAACCTTCTCCCGAAAAGACCCGATCAGTCTCGGAATCCCGGTTTACAAGACATTTCGACAATGGTAAAACAAGACCAGCAAAGCCGCCCGATGTGCCGACAAATCCCGATAGGAGCTGCACATATCTCGTTCTCAGGGCAACACCGGATGAGACATCCTACGAGTAAAACCAGACCTCGAGTTTCCACGAGGGGGCCCCGCAGTCTACTCAGTTCGGACCAACACTCGAAGGAGCACTGGCCCGGGGGGGTTAAAATAAGATGACCCTCGGGCTCGCGAAAACCCGGGGGAAAAAGGCTTAGGTGGCAAATGATAAAACCAAGGTTGGGCTTTGCTGGAGGAGTTTTATTCAAGGCGAACTGTCAAGGGGGTCCCATAAATCACCCAACCGCGTAAGGAACGCAAACTCAAGGAACATAATACCGGTATGACGGAAACTAGGGCGGCAAGAGTGGAACAAAACACCAGGCATAAGGCCGAGCCTTCCACCCTTTACCAAATATATAGATGAATTAATACCATAAGAGATATTGTGATATTCCAAAATAACCATGTTCCAACATGGAACCAACTTCAACTTCACCTGCAACTAGCAACGCTATAAGAAGGGCTGAGCAAAAGCGGTAACTTAGCCAAACAACGGTTTGCTAGGAAAGGATGGTTAGAGGCTTGACATGGCAATATGGGAGGCATGATATAGCAAGTGGTAGGTATCGCAACATGGAAATAGAGCGAACATCTAGCAAAGCAAAGATAGAAGTGATTTCGAGGGTATGGTCATCTTGCCTGCAAGGTTCTCAGAGTTGTCGAAAGCTTGATCCTCGTAAGCGTACTCAACAGGTTCCTCGTTCACGAACTCGTCTCCCGGCTCTACCCAAAACAAGAACACAAGCACAGAACCACAATCAATCACGGAAAATGCACAAGCAACATGATGCAATACGTGAATGATATGCGAGATATGATATGCAATGCATATGCGTGCTCCGGAGGAAAAATGATGAACAAGGCAGTATCTTGGCAAACCAAGCATGCCATTGGAAAGATGAGATGATTTCAGTCGAAATCGATATTAAGATCACCGGAAACGGATGCACGGTTTGCAAATGGCAAGCAAAACAAGAATGACACGATTCTGCGATTAACAGCATGATAGCACTTAGAATACATCAAGTAACTATGCTACAGCACTCCAATATAGCAACAAAACATATGACAGTAATCTACAGGAGATTCTTGACAAAAGATGAACACTGAGCTACGGCTAGATCACAACATAACAAGCTCAAACAAGCATGGCAAAAGTGCAAAAGATAACAGGTTCACAGACTTACAGAAATTACTGGACATGGCAGAAACAGCATCAGGTAGCAATGTTCAGAGCAAGCAATCAACATGCTACAGGAACTTAACATAGCAAAACAAGGCATGGAATGAATATACTAAATGCATATGAGAAAAATCCATTAGTGACCATAAGTCAAAAAGGACCAGAAGATATGATGGCACCCATGTAAACATAGCAAGTTTCGTTAACAGGTTTCAGACTTAGCAGAAAACAGAGCATGGCAGAAACAATAATATAAAGGCATCTAGGTGAGCTTGATGCAATCACCACAAAGCAATGCATGACCAAACAAGCACACCTACAGCAAGATGGCATGTTTACGAAGCTATCCATGTCAAGAGCAAGCACATAGCATGAAAGGATCAACTACAACAACCTTGGCAAAATTGAATAACACGTAAACAATCTGCCAGAAATATTTTAATCAAAAGTAGAGCAAGATTAAGTCAAGCTATGGCACTCCATAATTGCAAACAAGGGCATGAATGGATCAACTACACCAATATCTACAAAACATCCTTACTGACCATCACCAAAATAAGCATGGATCTCTCTGTAGACACATGGATACATAGTAACAAAATAACAGCAGTCACAGACAGTAAAATTACTAAGTCCCTGAAATCAGAAACATCACGAAGCCTAGTTTGCATGCTTGTGCTAGTCACCACAGAGATCACAAAAATACATGTCATACACCCCTGTAAAGATGGCATGGCATACATCAAAACACATGTAGAGCTCATACTCATAAGATGCACAGATTAAATGCAACAAAAATAACAAATCACCAAGATCTCATAAGTAACAGCAGTTAACAGCAATTAGCACTCTTGCACTAGAGATTTGGGCATCAAGATGGACTCAAATGAACATGGCATAATGGAACAAAATGAATATCATCTTGGGACGAACATTTCGATATATTACACGCACGAAACGAAGCTACATGCACAGAGTTATGACGCGATGAACATGAGCATGTATTGTAAATATTTCATGACTTAGAGAAGAACTAGAGGGAAGGAAAAGTCAACCGGCTGGAGATCTGGATCGGGCCTCGAGGCTCGGGCGACAGAGCTCGCCGGAGCAGTGGCGGCCGGAGGAGAGGAGGGGAACGGCCGGCGGACGAGGAGGGGAACGGCGGGGCGGTGACCGGAGCTGGGGAAGGCGGCGGACGGCGAGGCGACGGCGGCGGGCGGCGGCGGCAGACGGCGGCGGCGCCAGCGGAGCTCGGGTGCGGAGGAGCGCGGCGGCGCCGGCGAGAGGAGGCGGGCGCTGTTGGGGAACGTAGTAATTTCAAAAAAATTCCTACGCACACGCAAGATCATGGTGATGCATAGCAATGAGAGGGGAGAGTGTTGTCCACGTACCCTCGTAGACCGACAGCGGAAGCGTTATCACAACGCGGTTGATGTAGTCGTACGTCTTCACGATCCGACCGATCAAGTACCGAACGCACGGCACCTCCGAGTTCTACACACGTTCAGCTCGATGACGTCCCTCGAACTCCGATCCAGCCGAGTGTTGAGGGAGAGTTTCGTCAGCACGACGGTGTGGTGACGATGATGATGTTCCACCGACGCAGGGCTTCGCCTAAGCTCCGCAACGGTATTATCGAGGTGTAATTTTGTGGGGGGGGGGCACCGCACACGGCTAAGACATCAATTGATCAATTGTTGTGTCTCTGGGGTGCCCCCTACCCCCGTATATAAAGGAGCAAGGGGGAGGCAGCCGGCCAAGGGGAGAGGCGTGCCAAAGGGGAGAGTCCTAGCCCCAGCGGGAGTAGGACTCCTCCTTTCCTTGTGGGAGTAGGAGAAGGGAAGGGGGCGCCCCCCCTCCCTAGTCCAATTCGGACTAGCCCATGGGGAGGGGTGCGGCCACCCTTTGGGGTCGAGAACTATGTAGACATGACCCAGACACCTCTCCGGTCAATAACCAATAGCGGGACCTGGATGCCCATATTGGCTCCCACATATTCTACGAAGATCTTTATCGGTCAGACCGCATAACAACATACGTTGTTCCCTTTGTCATCGGTATGTTACTTGCCCGAGATTCGATCGTCGGTATCTCGATACCTAGTTCAATCTCGTTACCAGCAAGTCTCTTTACTCGTTCCATAATACATCATCCCGCAACTAACTCATTAGTCACAATGCTTGCAAGGCTTATAGTGACGTGCATTACCGAGTGGGCTCTGAGATACCTCTCCGACAATCGGAGTGACAAATCTTAATCTCGAAATACGCCAACCCAAGAAGTACCTTTGGAGACACCTGTAGAGCACCTTTATAATCACCCATTTACGTTGTGACGTTTGGTAGCACACAAAGTGTTCCTCCGGTAAACGGGAGTTGCATAATCTCATAGTCATAGGAACATGTATAAGTCATGAAGAAAGCAATAGCAACATACTAAACGATCGGGTGCTAAGCTAACGGAATGGGTCAAGTCAATCACATCATTCTCCTAATGAGGTGATCCCGTTAATCAAATGACAACTCATGTCTATGGCTAGGAAACATAACCATCTTTGATTAACGAGCTAGTCAAGTAGAGGCATACTAGTGACACTCTGTTTGTCTATGTATTCACACATGTATTATGTTTCCGGTTAATACAATTCTAGCATGAATAATAAACATTTATCATGATATAAGGAAATATATAATACTTTATTATTGCCTCTAGGGCATATTTCCTTCAGTCTCTCACTTGCACTAGAGTCAGTAATCTAGTTCACATCGCCATGTGATTTAACATCAATAATTCACATCACCATGTGATTAACACCCATAGTTCACATCTCTATGTGACCAACACTCAAAGGGTTTACTAGAGTCAATAATCTAGTTCACATCGCTATGTGATTAACACCCAAAGAGTACTAAGGTGTGATCACGTTTTGATTGTGAGATAATTTTAGTCAACGGGTCTGTCACATTCAGATCCGTAAGTATATTTGCAAATCTCTATGTCTGCAATGCTCTGCACGGAGCTACTCTAGCTAATTGCTCCCACTTTCAATATGTATCTAGACCGAGACTTAGAGTCATCTAGATTAGTGTCAAAACTTGCATCGACGTAACCCTTTATGACGAACCTTTTGTCACTTCCATAATCGAGAAACATGTCCTTATTCCACTCAGGATAATTTTGACCGCTGTCCAGTGATCTACTCCTAGATCACTATTGTACTCCCTTGCCAAAATTAGTGTAGGGTATACAATAGATCTGGTACACAGCATGGCATACTTTATAGAACCTATGTCCAAGGCATAGGGAATGACTTTCATTCTCTTTCTATCTTCTGCCGTGGTCGGGCTTTGAGTCTTACTCAATTTCACACCTTGTAACACAGGCAAGAACTCTTTCTTTGACTGTTATATTTTGAACTACTTCAAAATCTTGTTAAGGTATGTACTCATTGAAAAAACTTATCAAGCGTTTTGATCTATCTCTATAGATCTTGATGCTCAATATGTAAGCAGCTTCACCGAGGTCTTTCTTTTAAAAAACTCCTTTCAAACACTCCTTTATGCTTTGCAGAATAATTCTACATTATTTCCGATCAACAATATGTCATTCACATATACTTATCAGAAATGTTGTAGTGCTCCCACTCACTTTCTTGTAAATACAGGCTTCACCGCAAGTCTGTATAAAATTATATCCTTTGATCAACTTATCAAAGCGTATATTCCAACTCCGAGATACTTGCACCAGTCCATAGATGGATCGCTGGAGCTTGGATATTTTGTTAGCACCTTTAGGATTGACAAAACCTTCTGGTTGCATCATATACAACTCTTCTTTAATAAATCCATTTAGGAATGCAGTTTTGTTTATCCATTTGCCATATTTCATAAAATGCGGCAATTGCTAATATGATTCAGACAGACTTAAACATAGATACGAGCGAGAAACTCTCTCATCGTAGTCAACACCTTGAACTTGTCGAAAACCTTTTGCGACAATTCTAGCTTTGTAGATAGTGACACTACTATCAGCGTCCGTCTTCCTCTTGAAGATCCATTTAATCTCAATGGCTCGCCGATCATTGGGCAAGTCAATCAAAGTCCATACTTTGTTCTCATACATGGATCTCATCTCAGATTTCATGGCCTCAAGCCATTTTGCGGAATCTAGGCTCACCATCGCTTCTTCATAGTTCGTAGGTTCGTCATGGTCTAGTAAAATAACCTCCAGAACAGGATTACCGTACCACTCTGGTGCGGATCTTACTCTGGTTGACCTACGAGGTTCAGTAATAACTTGATCTGAAGTTCCATGATCATCATCATTAACTTCCTCACTAATTGGTGTATAAGTCACAGGAACAGATTTCTGTGATGAACTACTTTCCAATAAGGGAGCAGGTACAGTTACCTCATCAAGTTCTACTTTCCTCCCACTCACTTCTTTCGAGAGAAACTCCTTCTCTAGAAAGGATCCATACTAAGCAACAAAGGTCTTGCCTTCGGATCTGTGATAGAAGGTGTACCCAACTGTCTCCTTTGGGTA
The DNA here is from genome assembly GCF_018294505.1 of Triticum aestivum. Lineage (NCBI taxonomy): Eukaryota > Viridiplantae > Streptophyta > Magnoliopsida > Poales > Poaceae > Triticum > Triticum aestivum. Next base: position 220,708,726 of record NC_057799.1, read on the forward strand.
TCCTATGAGGACACATTTCTCCGATTTGGGTTTGAGCTTATCAGGATGAAACTTTCTCACATAAGCATTGCAACCCTAAATTTTAAGAAACGACAACTTTGGTTTCTTGCCAAACCACAGTTCATAAGGTGTCGTCTCAACGGATTTTGATGGTGCCCTATTTAACGTGAATGTAGCTGTCTCTAATGCATAACCCCAAAACGATAATGGTAGATCGGTAAGATACATCAAATATCGCACTATATCTAATAAAGTACGGTTATGACGTTCGGACACACCATTATGATGTGGTGTTCCAGGTGGCATAAATTTGTGAAACTATTCCACATTGTTTTAATTGAAGACCAAACTCATAACTCAAATATTTGTCTCTGCGATCAGATCATAGAAACTTTATTTTCTTGTCACGATGATTTTCCACTTCACTCTGAAATTCTTTGAACTTTTCAAATGTTTCAGACTTATGTTTCATCAAGTCGATATACCCATATCTGCTCAAATCATCTGTGAAGGTGAGAAAATAACAATATCCGCCACGAGCCTCAATATTCATTGGACCACATACATCTGTATGTATGACTTCCAATAAATTTGTTGCTCTCTCCATAGTTCCGGAGAACGGCGTTTTAGTCATCTTGCCCATGAGGCATGGTTCGCAAGCATCAAGTGATTCATAATCAATTGATTCCAAAATCCCATCAGTATGGAGTTTCTTCATGCGCTTTACACCAATATGACCTAAACGGCAGTGCCACAAATAAGTTGCACTATCATTATTAACTTTGCATCTTTTGGCTTCAATATTATGAATATGTGCATCACAACGATCGAGATCCAACAAACCAATTTCATTGGTGTGTATGACCATAGAAGGTTTTTTATTCATGTAAACAGAACAACAATTGTTCTCTAACTTAAATGAATAACTGTATTGCAATAAACATGATCAAATCATATTCATGCTCAACGCAAACACCAAATAACACTTATTTAGTTTCAACACTAATCCCGAAAGTACAGGGAGTGTGCGATGATGATCATATCAATCTTGGAACTACTTCCAACACACATCGTCACCTCGCCTTTTTACTAGTCTCTGTTTATTCTGCAACTCCCGTTTCGAGTTACTACTCTTAGCAACTGAACCAGTATCAAATACCGAGGGGTTGCTATAAACACTAGTAAGTACACATCAATAACATGTATATCCAATATACCTTTGTTCACTTTGCCATCCTTCTTATCCACCAAATACTTGGGGCAGTTCCGCTTCCAGTGACCAGTCCCTTTGCAGTAGAAGCACTTAGTCTCAGGCTTAGGTATAGACTTGGGCTTCTTCACTTGAGTAGCAACTTGCTTGCCGTTCTTTTTGAAGTTCCCCTTCTTCCCTTTTCCCTTTTCTTGAAACTAGTGGTCTCGTCAACCATCAACACTTGAAGTGGTCTCGTCAACCATCAACACTTGATGTTTTTCTTGATTTCTACCTTCGTCGATTTCAGCATCACGAAGAGCTCGGGAATTACTTTCGTCATCCCTTGCATACTATAGTTCATCACGAAGTTCTACTAACTTGGTGATGGTGACTAGAGAATTCTGTCAATCACTATTTTATCTGGAAGATTAACTCCCACTTGATTCAAGCGATTGTAGTACCCAGACAATCTGAGCACATGCTCACTAGTTGAGCGATTCTCCTCCATCTTTTAGCTATAGAACTTGTTGGAGACTTCATATCTCTCAACTCCGGTATTTGCTTGAAATATTAACTTCAACTCCTGGAACATCTCATATGGTCCATGACGTTCAAAACGTCTTTGAAGTCCCGATTCTAAGCCGTTAAGCATGGTGCACTAAACTATCAAGTAGTCATCATATTGAGCTAGCCAAACGTTCATAACGTCTGCATCTGCTCCTGCAATAGGTCTGTCACCTAGCGGTGCATTAAGGACAAAATTCTTCTGTGCAGCAATGAGGATAATCCTCAGATCACGGATCCAATCCGCATCTTTGCTACTAACATCTTTCAACATAATTTTCTCTAGGAACAAATAAAAAATAAATACAGGGAAGCAACAACGCGAGCTATTGATCTACAACATAATTTGCAAAAATACTATCAGGACTAAGTTCACGATAAATTTAAGTTCAATTAATCATATTACTTAAGAACTCCCACTTAGATAGACATCCCTCTAATCATCTAAGTGATTACGTGATCCAAATCAACTAAACCATGTCCGATCATCACGTGAGATGGAGTAGTTTCAATGGTGAACATCACTATGTTGATCATATCTACTATATGATTCACGCTCGACCTTTCGGTCTCTGTGTTCCGAGGCCATATCTGCATATGCTAGGCTCGTCAAGTTTAACCTGAGTATTCCGCGCGTGCAACTGTTTTGCACCCGTTGTATTTGAACGTAGAGCCTATCACACCCGATCATCACGTGGTGTCTCAGCACAAAGAACTTTCACAACGGTGCATACTCAGGGAGAACACTTTTATCTTGAAATTTTAGTGAGAGATCATCTTATAATGCTACCGTCAATCAAAGCAAGATCAGATGCATAAAGGATTAACATCACATGCAATCAATATAAGTGATATGATATGGCCATCATCATCTTGTGCTTGTGATCTCCGTCTCCGAAGCACCGTCATGATCACCATCGTCACCGCCGCGACACCTTGATCTCCATCGTAGTATCGTTGTCGTCTTGCCAACTTTTGCTTTTACTACTATCGCTACCGCTTAGTGATAAAGTAAAACTATTACATGGCGATTGCATTTCATACAATAAAGTGACAACCATATGGCTCCTGCCAGTTGCCGATAACTCGGTTACAAAACATGATCATCTCATACAACAAATTATATCACATCATGGCTTGACCATATCACATCACAACATGCCCTGCAAAAACAAGTTAGACGTCCTCTACTTTGTTGTTGCAAGTTTTACGTGGCTGCTACGGGCTTAGCAAGAACCGTTCTTACCTACGCATCAAAACCACAATGATAGTTTGTCAAGTTGGTGCTGTTTTAACCTTCGCAAGGACCGGGCGTAGCCACACTCGGTTCAACTAAAGTGAGAGAGACAGACACCCGCCAGTCACCTTTAAGCAACGAGTGCTCCGAACGGTGAAACCAGTCTCGCGTAAGCGTACGCGTAATGTCGGTCCGGGCCGCTTCATCTCACAATACCGCTGAACCAAAGTATGACATGCTGGTAAGCAGTATGACTTATATCGCCCACAACTCACTTGTGCTCTACTCGTGCATAGCATCAACGCATAAAACCTGGCTCGGATGCCACTATTGGGGAACGTAGTAATTTCAAAAAAATTCCTACGCACACGCAAGATCATGGTGATGCATAGCAACGAGAGGGGAGAGTGTTGTCCACGTACCATCGTCACGAACGCGGTTGATGTAGTCGTACGTCTTCACGATCCGACCGATCAAGTACCGAACGCACGGCACCTCCGAGTTCTACACACATTCAGCTCGATGACGTCCCTCGAACTCCGATCCAGCCGAGTGTTGAGGGAGAGTTTCGTCAGCACGACGGCGTGGTGACGATGATGATGTTCCACCGACGCAGGGCTTTGCCTAAGCTCCGCAACAGTATTATCGAGGTGTAATTTGGTGGAGGGGGGCACCGCACACGGCTAAGAGATCAATAGATCAATTGTTGTGTCTCTGGGGTGCCCCCTGCCCCCGTATATAAAGGAGCAAGGGGGAGGCAGCCGGCCAAGGGGAGAGGTGCGCCAAAGGGGGGAGTCCTACTCCCACCGGGAGTAGGACTCCTCCTTTCCTCGTGGGAGTAGGAGAAGGGAAGGGGGAAGTAGAAAGAAGGAAGGGGGCGCCCCCCCTCCCTAGTCCAATTCGGACTAGCCCATGGGGAGGGGTGCGGACACCCTTTGGGGTCGAGAACTATGTAGACATGACCCAGACACCTCTCCGGTCAATAACCAATAGCGGGACCTGGATGCCCATATTGGCTCCCACATATTCTACGAAGATCTTTATCGGTCAGACCGCATAACAACATACGTTGTTCCCTTTGTCATTGGTATGTTACTTGCCCGAGATTCGATCATCGGTATCTCGATACCTAGTTCAATCTCGTTACCGGCAAGTCTCTTTACTCGTTCCGTAATACATCATCCCGCAACTAACTCATTAGTCACAATGCTTGCAAGGCTTATAGTGATGTGCATTACCGAGTGGGCCCAGAGATACCTCTCCGACAATCGGAGTGACAAATCCTAATCTCGAAATACGCCAACCCAACAAGTACCTTTGGAGACACCTGTAGAGCACCTTTATAATCACCCATTTACGTTGTGACGTTTGGTAGCACACAAAGTGTTCCTCCGGTAAACGGGAGTTGCATAATCTCATAGTCATAGGAACATGTATAAGTCATGAAGAAAGAAATAGCAACATACTAAACGATCGGGTGCTAAGCTGACGGAATGGGTCAAGTCAATCACGTCATTCTCCTAATGAGGTGATCCCGTTAATCAAATGACAACTCATGTCTATGGCTAGGAAACATAACCATCTTTGATTAACGAGCTAGTCAAGTAGAGGCATACTAGTGACACTCTGTTTGTCTATGTATTCAAACATGTATTATGTTTCCGGTTAATACAATTCTAGCATGAATAATAAACATTTATCATGATATAAGGAAATATATAATACTTTATTATTGCCTCTAGGGCATATTTCCTTCAGGCGCGCGGGGCGCCGGCGAGGAGGCGGGTGCGCGGGTGGCTCAGGCCGCGGGGGCGACGTACGGGCCCGGCGGGCCACAGGCGATGCGGGCGCCACATGGCAGCCCCTGGTTGGCCGGGCGCGGCGGCGGGGATGCGTCCGGCCGGCGGCGGACGTGTCCGGCGGCGCGGGGCGATTTTTGCTAGGGTTAGCGTGGTTTTTGCCCGAGATTTCGGAGGGAGAGGTGTATTTATAGGTAGAGGACGCTAGAAGACTCCAAATGGAGTGCGGTTTTCGCCCACACGATCGTGATCGAACGACGTAGAGCATGGAAGTGACTTAGAGGGGTTTTGGGCTGTTTGGAGGGGTTTTTTGCTGCAACACACAATAGGAGTTTGCGGTTACCTGGTTAACTGTTGGAGCATCAAACGACCTCCAAATGGAACGAAACTTGACAGGTGGTCTACCGGTGGTATACCAAGGCCACTTGGCAAGCCTCGGTCCATTCCGAGAACGTTCAACACCCGCTCACGAAAGAAACAAGAGGGGGGGCGCCGGAGGAGGTGGGAGTGTCGGATTGCAAAATGGACAACGGGGAAAATGCTCGGATGCATGAGACGAACACGTATGCAAAATGAGATGCACATGATGACATGATATGAGATGCATGACATGAACAAAATGCAAAACGAAAAACAAAACCCGACCACGGAGGGAATATCATAACACATAGCCAAAAATGGCAAGAGTCGGAGTTACAAATATGACAAGTTACATCCGGGGTGTTACACTTCTTGACCGCCTAAATCTCCTAGATGGCCTTTTGGGCTTCGGCCTTGGCATTTTGTGCATTCTCGAGGTCCTTCGCAAGCTCGGACCCTTGCGTCTTGGAGTCACGCTCCAAGGACTCGTATTTCTTGACGAAATCCTGGAGCTCTTGCTGAACCTCGCCGACTCGGGCCTCTTGCTTCTCGTTCTCGGTGCGCTCCTTGGCCGCTTTGTCTTCGGCCTCGGACAGCGCCTTCTTCAGGGCCGCCACTTCGGTCGTGGCCCCTAGAAAAATTCATGACGATCCTATGATCTAACAACCACCTTCTTTTTTATCAATATACAGACAGGGTATCACTTACCTTTGTTCTCTTCGAGCTGCCTCTTGGTAAGGCCGAGCTCTTCATCGGACCGCTCAAGGTCCCGTTCAGTGCGGAGACCTCCGCCGTACGAGCGGCAGTAGCCAGCAGGGAAGCCTGCTTATTCACATAGACACATTCTGATTAGACTCCTGCGATTATTATTTGATCCTTTGTTCGGCTTTCCTTTGTGAACACCAAACAGAGCATCAGGGGCTACTGTCTATGCTGTAACATTTTCTTGTAATTTGATTACTTACCTCAAAGCCTGTTAGGAGGCTGGCGCAGGCTTCAGTCAGTCCGCTTTTGGCACACCAAACCTTCTCGACCACCGCACTCATGATAGTGCGGTGCTCTTCGTCAATGGAAGCGCCGCGAAGCGCCTCCAACAAATTGTCCGATGCCTCTAGATGGACAAAGGCCATCGGCACAGACGGCTCGCCCCACTTTGCGACGGGTCGCCTGACAGAATCCGGAACCACTGGAGGTTCCGACGCAGTATTCGACTGGGGGCTAAACTTGCTGCCCCTGTCATTAGAGCCCATGGGAGTCTTGCCCCCATGCGCCCAACGTCTGGGATGTGGCCTTGGGGCACCTCCAGAACTACCCTCCCTTGGTTCGGTGCCCTTTGAGACATCACCTCGATGTCGTCCATAGGGCGGGGGGAGGAGGCGGTCGGGAGTGAATCGTTGTTCATCTCCGACTGGCCCAAAGACTCATCCGAAGAGGATACGTCGATATGGGCCTTGGATGGACTGCATGATCATGTTTTGCATGATAAGAAGCAATGAAACAAAACATACCTGAACTATTATGGTATCCGGATACTTACGACTTCGCCAGGGGCTTGTCCCTGGGTAACCACTCCTCGTCGCTGAAAGCGGCCGCTGTGGAGCAGTCCGGAAGGAGGGTCCTTCCCTTCTTGGACCCTTCGGCCTCCCCAGATGGGGCGGCCTTCCTTTTCTTGTCTCCCCCGGCTGGGGGGAGAACTTTCCTCTTCCTCCTCCTCGTTTTTGTGGGAGGAGGGCGCCTCGGTGTTATCGGACGATGAGTCCGATACAACCTTTCGCCGGAGACCTTTCCTGGTCCCCGCGGCCTTCTTCTTGGCCTTCTTCTCCGGCGCCTCATAGGGCGCCAGAACCAGCATCTCCGTTAGGAGAGCCCTTGCTAGATCTTCGGGCAGTGGGGCCGGACAATCGATCTGCTCCGCTGTCGTGAACCAGTCCTGTTAAATGGCGTGGAGGCTCAGATCCCTCACATGATTATACTGGGGAAAGGAACACCTTATGAGATATAAGGAGCTTACCGGATTGGCAGGGCGCTTGGTGCTGAGTCCGCGATCCTCGGTAAGGGAAGGAGGTACCTCGGCGGACTTTAACAGCACCTTCTAGATGTCTTGGTGCGTCGTGTCGAAAAGCTCTCGCAGCGTCTGGTGCTTAGCCGGGTCGAACTCCCACATATTGAATGCCCGTCTTTGACATGGGAGGATCCGTCGAAAGAGCATGACCTGGACCACGTTGACAAGCTTGATTTTCTTGCTTATCATGTTTTTAACACAATTCTGGAGTCCGGTCAGCTCCACCGATGAGCCCTAGGACAGGCCCTTCTCTTTCCAGGAGGTGATCCGCATGGGGATGCCGGATCGAAATTCGGGGGTCGCCACCCAGTTGGTGTCGCGCGGCTCGGTGATGTAGAACCACCCCGATTGCCACCCCGTCACGGTCTCCACGTAGGAGCCTTCGAGCCAGGTGACGTTGGGCATTTTGCCCACCATGACGCCTCCGCACTCCGCTTGCTGGCTGACCACCACCTTCGGTTTCACGTTGAAGGTCTTCAGCCACAGGCCAAAGTGGGGCTTGATGCGGAGGAAGGCCTCACACACGACGATAAACGCCGAGATATTAAGGATGAAATTGGGGGCCAGATCATGGAAACCACAGCCCGTAGACGAAGTGGGTAAGGAATAGAACCCTTTCGTGGGGTTCTGGGGTAGGGACGATTTGCCCCACGTCTGGGAGCCGGTGCGCGATGTCTGCGGCCAGGTATCCGGCTTCCCGGAGCTTCGTAATGTTCTCGTCCGTAACGGAGGAGACCATCCACTTGCCTCCCGCTCCGGACATGTTTGGAGTGGTTTTGCGGAGAAAATGCGAACTTGGGCGCTGGAGCTCGAGTGCGCGAGAATGGATGGGAAGGGAAGAAGAAGGCGTGGGTGACAAAGAGGAGTCCTTGTCCCTTTATAAGGGCGGTACAAACTGTGCGCCTCCCCACTTTCCTGGTAAACTCGCATATTCCCCAAGCGCCCGTATTGATGAGATTCCCGTGATAAGGGGACACGATCTCTGCTTCGACAAGACGTGCCAGGAAAACCGCCTCGCAATATGTGCAGTAGCTGGTTGAGAAAAACGGTTCGAATAATGACCGGGCCATGGCGTGATGTCACGCTATGAAAGTTGTCAGCAGATTAGATTTGTGGAATATTATACTTTCTACGGTGGTATGTGGAATTTGTTTTGCAGAGCCGGACACGATCCTTGTGTTCAAAATCTTCTATGGAGTATTCGGAGGAGGAACCCGCCTTGCAATGCCGAAGACAATCTGCGCGCCGGACTTATCGTCATTGAAGCCTGGTTCAGGGGCTACTGAGGGAGTCCTGGATTAGGGGGTCCTCGGACAACCGGACTATATACTTTGGCCGGACTGTTGGACTATCTATACCTACTATTAAAGGGAGGTGATATTCTTGGTTTCGTCCACGTTGTTTGGTCCCGCTTCAATTAATTTCAGGTAAGCTATTGGTTTCGTTACTTGCCACCCGTTTTGGCCCAACGGAGGAAGCCCACCCGATGATGCACTGTGGCCCAGGTTCGGACAACTGGCAAAAAATAAAATTGCTAATGGGAGGGTTCGATGGCGATTCCTATTTAGTGCCACAGGCGCCGGTTTATAGGCAATTTTGCTAACCGGCGCCTGCAGCGCGTTGGATGGGCTCGGCCCATCTTCTCCTTTATTTTGTTTTAAGACAAAAAGAGAAGGCCGCTTTTATTGTGATTCGAACCTGCGACCTCAGGGTCGGTTCTGTTATGCACTACCACTCCACCGTCCCGAATTAGCTGCACAAGTACTGCTTCTTCTGCTCTCTTTTTTTCCTTTTACGCCTTTTCCTCTTTTTTCAATTTTTCACCTTTTTCGTCTTTGTTTTTAATTGCACGAAATTTTTCGTCTTTGTTTTTAATTGCACGAACTTTTTTTAAAATTTGGTGAAATTTTCCTAATCGCGTTGAACTATTTTCAGATTGGTTGAACTTTTTTTAAACTTCTACGAATGTTTTACATATTCGATGAACTTTTTTTGAGAACGGTTTCGTTCCTCTTTTTCTTTTTCTTTGAACGGTTTTCATCCGATTTTCCTTTTTTTCTCTCTAAATGAGTGACCTTTCTCTTCAAATTCGTGAACTTTTTTCAAAATCAATGAACTTTATTCAGAATCAATGAACTTTTTGACATTTGATGAACTTTTTTCAAATTTTGATGAACTTTTTTTCAAATTCTATGAACTTTTTTCATATTCGATGAACTTTTTTCAAATTTTGATGAACTTTTTTCAAATTCTATGAACTTTTTTCATATTCGATGAACTTTTTGACATTGGATGAACTTTTTTCAAATTAGGATGAACTTTTTTTCAAATTTGATGAACTTTTTTGTACAATTTTGATGAACTTTTTTAAATTCGATGAACTTTTTTAAATTCAATGAAAATTTTCCATTTTTATGTTTTTTTCCAATTGGTACATACTTTTTTAAATTATTTGATTTCTCTCAATTCGTGGTTTTTATGAATGCGTTTTCAATTTATGTTTTCTTTATTAAAATAATTACAGTTGGTACATAGTACTATTACTTAATGAATGGTCAAAAGAGCTATATTTCCACTAGAAAGTAACTTACCGAGCGTGTCCTGTTGGCTAGCCCGTGTTGGCATTCACTCTGGCATTGGGAGTTCGAATCAGAGTACTCGTGATTAAACATAGACATTTTTACACCGCGGATTTCCTTTTTCTGCATGTTGCTGGGCCGGCCCAAGTCGCGGCTGCATGGGCGCTAGCTACCTGTTCGGGCGCTTAAGGCGCCGAATAGGAGCTCCCGGGTTCGATCTCATAACCTGCCAACCTGTCACACACAGTTTGTCCAACTGACCCAGCTAGAGATATGAGAGGATATTTTTTTCTCCCGTTGCAAGCACGGGTCTTTTTGCTATGAAGATACAAGATTGGAGACTTCGTCCCGTGTCCGGATGGGACTCTCCTTTGCGTGGAAGGCAAGCTTGGCAATTCGGATATGTAGATCTCCTCCCTTGTAACCGACTCTATGTAACCCTAGCCCCCTCCGGTGTCTATATAAACCAGAGGGTTTTAGTCCGTAGGACAACAACAATCATAATCATCGGCTAGCTTCTAGGGTTTAGCCTCTACGATCTCGTGGTAGATCAACTCTTGTAATACTCATATCATCAAGATCAATCAAGCAAGAAGTAGGGTATTACCTCCATCGAGAGAGCCCGAACCTGGGTAAACATTGTGTCCCCGCCTCCTGTTACCATCCGCCTTAGACGCACAGTTCGGGACCCCCTACCCGAGATCCGCCGGTTTTGACACCGACAGTAGGCACCCGCCAACACCGAGCGCAGGCTCGTCGACATTAAGGCCGCCGCACCCATCGGTCTAGCGGAAGTTGTCGTGGCGCCGATCCGTGACGACGCGCGCGTCTGGAAGTGCAATCATGCCCTTAATCGTATTTTGATGTTGATGATAACATGTATATTGGGACTAATAAGTATATCTCAGGATTATGTCTCAAGGGCCGTGTGTGGATCATGAATACGGACATAAATAAATATATAAATAAATATATATATATATATCACTCAAGAGCACATATACAAGACAAAGACAAAAGCTTCTGCTCTTTTTTGGTTTGTTCTTGAGTATAGGGATCCCGCACTATTAAGAGGGGATCATCGGAGTTCGTGAAAGAACTTGCTCAAAACCCACAAAATATCCTCTCACATCATCTCTATTTCATCTCTAATTCTTCCTCTACTTTGTGCACAATAACTGGTATGATTCTTAGCTAGTAGTTCAGCTATCACCGGACGTCCGAATGTCTACGGACGTCCGACCTCTCACAGCGGACCGGGCATCCGGCTCTCCCCGGGTGTCCGGTGCATCTTCATAGAATATAAATTAGCGGAAGTCTGGTCTCACGGGACAACCGGTCACCGGACGACCGTTCTACTCTGGATATCCGGTTCTGCCCCAACAGAATGTTTATTAGCGGATTTCTGACCTCACCGAACGTCCGGCCACCGGACGACCGGCGTCTTCCGTACGTCTGATGTCTGTGTGCCTCATGCCTCTTCTGTGGCCGGTAGGCTTTCCAGCGACCGAATGACCGGCGGCCTGGCCGGACTCCAGTCCAATCTGAGTCATTGGATGTCCGACAGCTCCAGTACATTGTGTGGCTCAACGGTCAGTTTTACACTATCACTATATATAGCCTCCTCCCTCCCCCGGGATAAGGTTGACCATTCACTTTGAGCTTTCTAAGAACACATCTCACTCCCTCTCTTGATTCCCTACACCAAATCCTAGATCCCCAAGGGATTTGGGAACATTTGAGAGAAGTTCTCCAATGAAGTGATAGATCCGCTCCTTCCCCTTCTTCTCACCAAAGGAATTCGTGATTTGAGCATGTTCTTGAGCATTTCTGAATGTTCTTGTTACTCTTTGGATGTTGGAGACTCCTAGGCGGTAGGAGTCTTTCGGAGAGGAATCGACCATTGTGATTACCCCCGGAAAAGTTTGTGAGGGTTTGGAGACCACCCCAAGGTCTACCACTAGTGGTTGAGAAACGCCTCTGTGGTGTTGTCTGAAAGGGAGAATAGGGTGAGCCTTCGTGGCGTTGGTGTGCCTTCGTGGTAACATCCACCTCTCTAACGGTGACATAGCTTCCCTCCAAGGAAGTGAACGTCGGCACACATCCTCGTATCCCGGAGTTGCGGTTATTCCTAACCCTAACTCTCTACTTGTGGTTACTTGTCTCTTAGCACTTATGTATATCATATTGTGCTTGCTTACTCACATACTTACATTACTTGTTTATCTTGCTTAGCACTTAACATCTTACTTGCAATTGTTAGGCTCACTTTCCTATTCCACATTATTGCCTAAAATTGCTAAGGAATAATTAAAATTTGTAATTGGACCTATTCACCCCCCTCTTGGTCCATCTCGATCCTTTCAATTGGTATCAGAGCCTTGTGCTCTATTCTTGTGGCTTGACCGCCCTAGAGTGAGATGAACCCCGATGGGACTCCCCTTGTTGCAGATCTGAAGAATACGGGCGCGGCTTCCACGGAAGCCAAGTCCTTCACTTCAGAGGATCTGGAACGAGCTCTTGCTAAGCAAAAGGAGGAGCATGATGCTTCTCTTGAGGCCTTGGTCCAAATTAGGATAGCCACAATAACCACGATGCTTGCACCACTATCTGGTGGTGCGGCCTCGAGGCCAGCTGTGCCTACTCCTTCACTTGGCCAACAACCTCCTAGTAATGAACTCTCCAGTGTTCCTTGGCTTTATGTAAGACCTAAAATAGAGAAACCTAAGTATAACCCTCAAGGAAAACCTCCTTTACTTGATGACACTACGGATTTTGCTTTGTGGAGAGTTGCTATGCAGGATCATCTTAGATATGGAAATGATGAGATGTTGGAGATCTTGGAGTATGGCTACCAAGCCGTTGACCCGAAGAATCTTACTCCAAGAGAGGTATATGACAAGAATCTCAATGACACAACAACCATGTGCATCAGAAGAGGTATGACTGACAAGCAAAGGAGACCATACATACATATCACAAGTGCCAAGGAATTATGGGATAGCATTGTGAGGACCAAGACCGGTACCTCCACTCTCCGGCTTGCTCAATATGAAATTGCCAAGGGTCAATTGCAAAAAATTTGTATGGAGAAAGGTGAATCTCCCAAGCAACTACTTGAGCGTCTCATGACTCTCACGGCCGACGTTGAGTTATGTGAATGTGACAAGACTTAAGATGGATTCAACTTGACTAAGCAATTTCTTGTGGATAAGTTGCTTCATGCTCTTCCTCCATATCATCACCAAATGGTGTGGGACATAAGAAAACACCATGGATTCAAGGAAATGACTCCAGATGACATCATATCCACTTTCCAACTATTTGAAGAGTCAAAGGCAAATGCCACAAAACATCTTGCCATGCATGGTACCTCAACATCAAAGATCAATCTTGCATTGAAGGCCAAGCATGTATGTGAAGAAGAGCAAAGTGAAGAAGAAGAAGAAGATGATGAGGATGGTGATGAGATTGACTCAGATGAGAGCCCGTCATATGAAGACATTGCTCTCTTTGTCAAGGAGTTTAGCGCGAGAAAATTCAAGGGAAGATTCCAGAAGAAGAAAGTAAGAAAATGTTACAACTGTGAACAAACCAACCACTTCTCCAACGAGTGACCTTATGAGAAGATAGAAGATAAACCAAGGTTTCCCAAGACCTTTCCCAAGAAGATTTTGCCAAATCCTTTGAACTCCAAGCTCAAGAAGAGAGATGGGAAAGCAATGGTTGCTCATGAAGAATCCGACCCGGATGCTGTTAGTGGTGTTGCCGGAGTTGCTCAAGATTCTCAAAACACTTTGAGGCTAGTAAACAAGAGTGGTGATGTTGCACCTACAACTACATGAAAGACTACAAGGGCAACGCTCACAAGTGCCTAATGGCCAAGCCCGTGGTAGAAGATGGACAGGACCAAAACTCTCCTGACAAGGTCAAGGTAACCCCATGATCAAACCCTCCTCTTTTCACTCCTACTACTCCAAGTGATGAGTATCTTGATGCGGAGGATAGTTATGAGGATGATGATATAGATGATCCTATGCTTGCTAAACTTAATAAGTTCATGTGCTCCCTCAAAGGAAAGAAGCTCACTATGTTTCGTATGCTTATGGAGATGGTGAGTAAGCACACCATCACCATTAAGGAACTCAAAACCCTCGTCACCGAGGAAAAGGAAAAATATGAAATATTTGAGCAAAGTCCAGTATGAGGAAGCACGAAATGATGAACTATGCTTGAAAATTGGTGCAAATATTGATGTTCATGCTAAAGATCTTTCCTCCTTGAAAAAGGCTAAGGACTCTTGTGAAGAGTTGATGAATGATAAAAGTAAGCGTGTGAAGTCTCATGCTTCTCTCTCTAAGGATTGTGAGCTCCTATCCATGTCCCTCAAGACTAAGGAAGAAGAGCTCACCCTTCTTACAAATAGTTTTGAGATGCTCAAGCTTACCTATCTTGAAACTCTAGCCAAGGCCTACTCTTCTCCTATTATCAATGTTGATGCTTGTACTACTAACTCTAGTAGTGATCTAGCAACTATTCTTGAGGAGAATCGCTTTCTCAAAGTTCAAATCGAGAAAGGTCTCATGAAATGTGCTCAAGGACAAAAGAACCTTAATGAGGTGTTGAGCCAACACAATGAGGTGTTTGCCAAAGAGGGGCTCGGGTTTGACCCAAGCACAAGCCAGAAGAAGTCGTCTTCTCAAAAGTGCACCACCCCTCTAAAAGAAACATTTGTAAGAGAAGGGCACAAGGAGAAAGGTAAGGTTGTTAGTGGGAAGGCCACAAGGGGCATGGCCACTCTCAACAAGCCAAAAGAGTTCATGCCTCCATCCTATGTACTTCGTAAGACTAAGGATGGAGAAGTTTATGAAAAAATAGTTGGTCCTCGAAATGCATTCCGATTCTATGCTATTTGGGTCCCTAAGACCCTTGTGACTAGCTTGAGAGGTCCCATTGCAAAATGGGTGCCTCTAACCAAGTCATAGTTGTGTGTAGGTTGCATTCTCCGGTGGAGTAAAATGGGTGATTGGTAGTGGATGTACCAATCATATGACCGGAGATAGCAAATTGCTCTACAATTTCATGGAAGCTATTCAACCATTTATGAGCATTATGTTTGGTGGAGGATTAAAAGGACAGGTACTCGGGTTGGGCAAGGTGGCTATCACAAACGACATGTCTCTAGCAAATGTCATGCTTGTTCAATCCCTTAAATATCATTTGCCTTCTGTTCACCAATTGGCTTCTGTTGGTTATGATACACTCTTTGGAATAACGGATGTGAAAGTCTTTAAGAGAGATACTCTCGAAGTGGCCTTTGTTGGAGAGTTGGATGGAAACCTTTACATGGTTGATTTCTCGAAATAGAGCACATTCCATGCCACTTGTCTAATGGCCAAGGCCGAGAAGGGGTGGCTATGGCATCGTCGGCTAGCCCATGTCGGCATGAGAAATCTTCAAGATCTCTTAAAGGGTAATCACATCCTGGACTAACCAATGTCTCTTTTGAGAAAGATCGTGTGTGTAGTGCATGCATAGCCGGGAAGCAACATCAATCAAAGCACCCTCCCAAGAATAACATGTCTACTTCAAGGACTTTGGAGCTCCATCATGTGGATCTTTTTGGGCCACCTTCATGGGATAGTCTTGGTGGGAAAAAGTATGGACTTGTCATTTTTGATGATTACTCAAGATATATATGGGTGTTTTTCCTCAAGTCCAAGGACGAGACGAGGATCACCTTCATTGATTTTGCCAAGCAAGCACAACGCAAGTTTGACAAAGAAATCTTGGCAATAAGAAGTGATAATGGCTCTGAGTTCAAGTACTACAGCTTGGAAGAATTTCTTAGTGATGAAGGGATTGAGCATCAATATTCAGCTCCATACACTCCTCAACAAAATGGTGTAGCCGAAAGGAAGAACCGCACACTTGTGGAGATGGGAAGGTCCATGTTGGATGAATATAAGTCGCCACATAGTTTTTGGGCCGAGGTTGTCAACACTGCATGCCATGCATCAAACCGGCTCTTCCTCCTCACCATATTGGAAAAGACTCCATATGAGATCCTAGCTGGGAACAAGCCAAATGTCAAGTACATTCGTGTATTTGGGTGCAAATGTTTCATCCTCAACAAAAGAGAACAGTTAGGAAAACTTCAATCCAAAACCATTGAGGGCATATTTGTTGGCTATGGATCAAACTCTCATGTCTATAGAGTCTACAACAAACCCAATGGATGTGTTGTAGGAACTTGTGACGTGGTGTTTGATGAATTTAATGGCTCCCATGGTGTTGAGGATATAGACCTTAGAGTCACCCGCCAGGAGGGGCCGGGTTACTCATAATGGTCATCGCCAGAAGCCCGGCGCCAAGCTTGAAGACGGTGGGCCAAAGATGGGCTTAAGACCCGGATATGGCTTAAGGCCCGTAGTTACAATCATTGTTATGGTAGAACTTGTAGTGTAAGGCAAGAATAGTTGAGAGTCTGAGCCGGCTCATAAGAGCCGGACACTCTTATGAGCTGGCCGGGACTCTGAGAGCTGCTGGGCGTCAGCCTCTCTATATAAAGGGACGACCCGACAGCGGTTTAGGGACAAGAAAGATCTCGTCGAGAGCCGGGCATAGCAGTTAAGCTCCCTGGTCATCGAAACCCTAATCAATACCACCTCAACTGGACGTAGGCTTTTACCTTCACCGTAAGGAGCCGAACCAGTATAAACCCTCGTGTTCCTTGTCCCGTTAACCCCTTCAAGCTTCCTAGCGGCGATGGCTCCACGACTAAGTCCTAGCTTGAGGACATCTGCCGTGACAATTCCACGACAGTTGGCGCCCACCGTGGGGCCAACGCACGGTGGATTTGAGTTCTTGAAGGGCAGCTTCGAAGGGCTCAAGGGATACGCTGTGGGTCGGATGACCAAGAGTCGTCGCGGCAAGCTCTACATCGACGATGCAAACTGGGGCCCCGACGCCGGCTCAATTGAGTACGGGTACCGGGTCCCCTTCGGCAGAATTCATGTTTTCATTGGCAAGATTGGCGAGCCGGGCCCTGAGCCGGATCTCTGCGCCGATCTCATCGAGACGGCTCAGCGCGTACGACCCGCCCGGGCCCTGCCTGCCTTAAAGCATGCTATTGTGGGATGTATCCATGGAGGGCTCTCTGATAGATCTGGATCTAGTGATGAGATGGCCGCCGGCTCTGACGGCGAGTCGTCCATAGATGAGTCAAACTCGTTGTATCAACTTCAAGATGGTAGGCTCATGGGTTGTTCCGATGGTGACAGTATTCCGGACCCGTTTGAGCCGCCGAGCCGGGTCAGAATCTTCATGGCCGGTGCGCAGCCTGTTCAGAACCCTGCTGCTGGGGCCGGAAACCCGGTGCCCTCGCCGGCTCAGGTGCTGATGGATCTCACAGACAAGATGACGGCCCTGTTGTCCGCCGCGGTTGACCCGGCGGATCAAGCTCAGCATGATGCGGAGGTGGCGCAGTTAAAGTTAGATCTAGTGAAAGCTAAGGAGGATCTGGCAGCGGAAGGGATCAGGATGGCTGCGGAGAGGGCGGCTCTCGACGCCCAAACTCAGTTGATCCAGGCGCAGTCCTTCCGGCTCACGATGGATCAGAACGCATCCAATGAGGTCATGAGAAGGAGGCATCAGAAGGCCCAGTCTCGGATCCCTCCGGTTTACGATCCTCGAAACCTCTTCAACACGCCAGGTGCAGGGTCCAGTAACCCGCCAGGGATCATAGTCCCCTGTTCAGCCACAAGTAATGGGGCCTCCCCGGGTGAGCCCTGCCCCGCCTCAGTATGTACCGACACCGCCGGGTCATTATGCTAACCCGCTGGAGAACATGGTCGCCGCAGCAGCACGGCTGGCGGCCCTCCCAATTGACGGCGACTCGCCAACGGCTATTGAAACCCGCCGGGTCAGGGAACTCCTTCAGACAGCGCTGGCACAGCAAGAGGCATACTCCTACAGCCGGGACAGGATCCACTCGACCCCTCATCCAGGATGGAGCCCGAGTTATAGCAGACACATGGTCTCAGCGACCGGCTCAATTAATGTCCGACGCCATGACCCGCCCCCTGGCCATGGCCCGGCTCATAACGGAGCCTTCTACGCGGCAGACCAAGACAGAGCACGGCAAGAGGCGGAGCCGGTGCCTCAGTTGACGGCTTACCAGACCCCCTAGCTTATCCGACGGCTTCCGTCGACGTGGGTATCCCTACGAGGACCGGAGGTGTCCCGTGTTTAGTATCGGCTCTCCGCAATGAGCGTCTACCAAAGGACTTCAAAGGCCCTAGGAAGGTGCCTAATTACACGGCTGACTTACAACCCGCAGCCTGGATCGAGAGTTACAAGATGGCCATGGAACTGCTGGAAGTCAGTGAAGCGGCAATGGCCAAGTACTTCACCATGATGTTGGATGGGACTGCCCGCACTTGGTTGAAAGGGCTACCACCGAATTCCATCGGGTCTTGGGCTGAGCTGAAAGCCCGGTTCATCCAAAATTTCAAGGATACCTGTAGGCAGTCTATGTCAATTGTGGATTTGACTAACTGCAAGCAGCAGGAGGGTGAGTCTACGACACATTGGGTTCGCCGGGTCAAGGAGATCATACATTCATCGGATAAGATGGATGCCGGCTCTGCAGGCTTGATGTTGGAGCAAAATTGTCGTTTTCTGCCCCTGAAGATGAAACTCGGGCGGCTTAAGCGCGACTGCAATGATATGGGTACGCTGATGGCGGCTCTCGTCAAGCACGCCGATTCTGATGGTACCAAGGACCCCGCTTCAGATGATGAAAGGACAGGGAAGGGAAAGAAGAACGGCAATGGCAAAGGTCATCAGCATAACCTGGGGAACCAAGGAGGTGGCAAGCGTAAGGCCGACGACAGCCTAGAGTTCGTGGCCAACGCCAGCTCACAGGGCAATAGCCAGAGACGCAAGGGGAAGCCCCCTCCCCGAGCCGGCGGGTCAGGCCCGACGCTGGAGCAGCTGTTGAATGAGCCCTGTCCGAGGCATGGCTCTAGAGAGAAGCCAGCTACTCATCTGTGGAAGGATTGTGCAATCATGAAGGCCTTTAAGAATTCCATCGCCTTTAACGGCAACAATGGCCCGGGCGGCGGCTCAGGCGCCGGCGGTTTTCATGGCCCGGGCGGCGGCTCAAATTCTAATCCTCAGAACGGTCAAGGGGGCTTTAATCAACAGTCGGGCCAGGGTCATCAGCAGCAGCAGGGGGGTTATCAGACCAATCCAAAGCAGCTTAGCGGTGGACAGTATCATGTATTTACCACCAGTCTGTGTAAGCGAGATCAGAAGCTTCATAAGAGGGCTGTGAATGCTGTTGAGCCGGCGGTTCCGCGCTACTTACGGTGGTCTGAGCAGCCTATAGTGTGGAGTAGGGAGTTTCACCCTCCCTGGGTGGATAATCCAGGTCACTTGGCCTTGGTGGTGGCTCCTCAGGTGGGAGGATATAAGTTCACTAAGGTGCTCATGGATGGAGGCAGCAGCATCAACATCCTCTATTATGAGACTTTCCGTCGTATGGGGTTGATTGATAAGAACCTCAGCCAGTCAAACACTATTTTCCATGGTGTAGTACCTGGTAAGTCGGCTTATCCAGCCGGCAAGATCGAGTTGGAAGTGGCCTTTGGAGATGAGCACAACTATAGGGTGGAAAAATTGACCTTTGAGGTGGTCAAGATAAGAAGCCCGTATCATGCTATATTTGGGCGGCCGGCTTACGCCAAGTTCATGGCACGGCCGTGTTACGTGTATTTACAGCTCAAGATGTTGGGTCTCAATGGGACCATTACGGTTCATGGCAGCCAGAAGGTGGCCTTGGAGTGTGAGGAAGGCGATGCGGCTTATGCAGAATCTGTTTGTGCAACAGAGGAGTTAAAATTTTACAAAGACAATGTTGACCCAACAGATATGACCTCTCTGAAAAAGCCAACTACGGAGCATGAGCCGGCAATGAAATTTAAGTCGGCTGATGAGACTAAACTTGTTGATTTTGTTCCAGGTGACTCATCTCAGCAGTTTAGCATCAGTGCCAATCTGGATCCAAAATAGGAAAGCACGCTCATCGATTTCATCCGTGAGAATAGGGACATTTTTGCATGGAAACCTTCTGACATGCCAGGTGTACCTAGAGAACTCGCTGAGCACACTCTCAATATTGATCCGAAATTTAAGCCGGTCAGGCAATTCCTTCGGCGGTTTAATGAAGAGAGGCGGAAAGCTATTGGTGAAGAGGTGGCCCGGCTCTTGGCGGCCGGATTTATTGTTGAAGTTTTTCACCCAGAGTGGTTGGCTAACCCGGTGCTCGTACTCAAGAAGAACGGCACTTGGCGGATGTGTGTGGACTACACGGACTTAAACAAGGCGTGTCCGGCTGATCCTTTTGCTCTTCCCCGTATTGATCAAATTATTGATGCTACGGCAGGTTGTGAGCGCTTAAGTTTCTTGGATGCGTATTCCGGATATCATCAGATTAAAATGGCAGTTAAGGACCAGGAGAAGACGGCGTTCATCACTCCCTTTGGAGCCTTCTGCTATGTGTCCATGCCCTTTGGACTCAAGAGTGCACAGGCGACTTATCAGCGTTGCGTGCAGAACTGTCTTCATAACCAGATTGGGCGCAATGTTCATGCTTATGTGGATGATATTGTGGTTAAATCCAGGAAGGAGGAAACCCTGATAGATGATCTGAGGGAAACCTTTGATAATCTCCGGGTCTACAAGATGATGCTTAACCCGGCCAAGTGTGTTTTTGGTGTTCCTGCAGGCAAACTCTTGGGTTTCTTGGTTTCTGACAGAGGCATTGAAACTAACCCGGAGAAGATCAAGGCCATCACCTCCCTGGCTAAGCCGGCGTGTATAAACGACGTCCAGTGCCTGGTGGGTCGCATTGCTGCTTTAAGCCGTTTTATAAGCCATTTGGGGGAGAAGGCTATGCCATTATATCAGTTGATGAAGAAACTTGATGACTTTGTCTAGAACGATGCAGCTAATACTGCTTTTGAGGATTTAAAGAGGCAGCTGGCAGAGCCCCCAGTCCTTGCTGCTCCGATTGACAAAGAGCCTTTATTGTTATATGTAGCGGCTAACACATGAGCCGTCAGTGTGGCTGTGGTGGTGGAGCGCAAGGAGGAGGGTAAGGAGCATCCGGTTCAGCGGCCGGTTTATTATGTCAGTGAAGTACTCATTGAGTCCAAGCAGCGGTATCCGCATTGGCAGAAGCTTGTTTATGGTGTGTTCATGGCAAGCTGGAAGCTTAAGCATTATTTCCAGGGTCACCCCATCACTGTGGTCAGTTCTGCCCCCCTTGGAGATATCATTCAGAACAGGGAGGCCACAGGGAGAGTGGCTAAGTGGGCTATAGAGCTCGGACCTCATGGTCTGAAGTATGTGCCACGCACTGCTGTTAAATCGCAGGCTTTGGTGGATTTCATCAATGATTGGACAGAGCTACAAGTGCCCGAACAAAAGCCGGATAATACATATTGGACTATTCACTTCGATGGGTCCAGGCAGTTGGAGGGCTCGGGGGCTGGAGTCGTATTGGCTTCCCCTAAGGGGGACAAGTTCCATTATGTGCTATAATTGATGTTTCCTTGTACCAACAATGCAGCTGAGTACGAGGCCTTGCTCCACGGTCTTCGGATGGCTAAGGAGATGAGCTTGAGCCGGGTAAGGTGCTTCGGCGACTCAGACTTGGTGGCTCAACAAGTATCAGGAAAGTGGGACTCCAAGGACCCTCTCATGGCGGCTTATCGCCGCGAAGTTGATGCCATTGCTGGGCACTTCCAGGGTTACCAAGTAGAGCACATCGATCGCAGGAAGAACGAGGCGGCTGATGCTTTAAGCCGGCTGGGCTCTCAGCGAAAACCGGTGCCGCCTAATACTTTCCTGGACATCCTGCATAACCGTTCGGTTAAGTTGCCCACAGAGGAAGACTTGGCTGTCCCTGACCCGGAGGCATGACTGGTGGCGGCTCTCCACATCATACCGGACTGGACAATGCCCTATCTGGCTTACATGACCCGGGGAGATTTGCCTGAGGATGAAACTTTGGCCAGACAAATAACCCGGCGGTCTAAGTCAATGATTGTTATCAATGGTGAGTTGCATCGCCGCAGTGTTACGGGAGCGTTCCAGCGTTGTGTCTCCCCTGAGGAAGGTCAAGAGATCTTGCGTGAGATTCATGAAGGGGATTGTGGCCATCACGCCGGCTCAAAGTCTCTTGTGGCCAAGGCTTTTCGTCATGGTTTTTATTGGCTGACGGCTCATGCTGATGCGGAGGACTTGGTCAGTAAATGTGATGGTTGCCAAAGGTTCTCGCGACGGGCTCATGTGCCGGCTCAGGAGCTGAGGATGATCCCAATTACTTGGCCCTTTGCAGTCTGGGGGCTTGATATGGTTGGGCCTTTTAAAAGGTCCAAGGATAAGAAGACCCACCTCTTGGTGGCAGTTGACAAATTTACCAAGTGGGTTGAAGTGGAGCCAGTTAGCAAGTGTGATGCAGCCACGGCGGTTCAATTTATGAAAAAGGTGATTTTTCGCTTTGGCTTTCCGCACAGCATTATCACTGACAATGGTACCAATCTATCCAAAGGCGCCATGGAGGAGTTTTGTCAACGAGAGCATATCCGACTTGATGTTTCATCAGTGGCTCATCCTCAATCCAATGGTCAAGCTGAGAGGGCTAATTAGGAGATTCTGAAGGGCATCAAGCCCCGGCTTTTGGTCCCTTTGCAATGGACGCCGGGTTGTTGGGTGGAGGAGTTGCCCTCCATGTTATGGAGCATCAACACTACTCCTAACAGGTCTACAGGTTTCACGCCTTTCTTCATGGTTTATTGGGCAGAAGCAGTCCTCCCCAGTGACATCCGTCATGACTCGCCTCGAGTCGCGGCTTATGTTGAGGCGGATAATGAACAGGCGCGCCAAGATTCTCTTGACTTGTTGGATGAACAGTGTGATGTGGCAGCAGCTCGCTCAGCAATTTACCAACAAGACCTGCGCCATTATCATAGTCGCCGGGTTAAATCCCGGGTCTTCCAGGAAGGCGATCTGGTGCTCCGGCTCATCCAAGATCAAACAGATGCGCACAAGCTATCCCCGCCTTGGGAAGGGCCCTTTGTGGTCAGCAAGAATTTGCACAACGGGTCATATTACCTCATTGACGTTCGGGAGCACAAAGATTCACGTAAGTCAGAGGAGGAGACCCGTCGGCCGTGGAACATAGCTCAGCTTCGGCCTTATTACACTTGAGCCACCGGCTCTCATAATGTACATATTTCTCTAAGCCGTGTATATATTATGATAAGCAATAAAGCAGGACCTCTGTCCTTTTTTCTCCTCCGAAGATAAATGTGTTGCTTTCATTACAAGATCATGTGATAACTTGAAGGAGGATCCGGCTTATGATCGTATTCGAATCTAGCCATACACAATATAGTCACTTGGGGGCTTCCTGTTCAAACATAGGTCGTATTCGAACCAAAGAGAACATAGCTATCGATACCCATTTGATTGGCAAAGTGCCGAGCTCATTGGGGAGTTTTCTTTGATCATATTTGAATCATAGTTTAACCCCTTTGGGAACCGACGTGGATCGAATTCGAATCAGCGTCGTTAAACAATTCTTAAGATCATTTGGGGGCTTCCTGTTCAAACATAGGTCGTATTCGAACCAAAGAGAACATAGCTGTCGGTACCCTCTTGATTGGCATCGCCACACCCACTGGGGGCTATATGATCGCATTCGAATCTTAGCATAACCCCTTTGGGACGGGTCTTTGGTCATATTTGAACCGGAAGCCCCTAAGTTCTTCTGATTCATAGCGAGTTTCTTCTGATTATTTCAAGTGTGCACGGCGGGTCTCACTTTGCCGGCTTAATTTTGATTTACAGTACTAGTCGAATACAATCGGCGTTATTAAGACTGGTAAATCGGCATTGAGGTACCAACCTTATTACCCGGGTTATATAAGCCGGAAGTGTGCTTACAGGCGGGTCCGTGTGTTATTACGGGTATATTAAGGACATAATTGAGGACCGGTCTTTTTTGATTCATATTCCGGGTTATGTGTCTAAAACTATGATTCTCAGTGCGGTAAGCCGCCTAGAGACTTGTGATTTGTCTTTCTATGCAGGATAGTTAAAGGCACCTATTTGAGTTTAAGGAAAGTAAATGATCAATTATGACCCGGAGAAGTATAATGGAGACAACTTCAATGGAATTCAGCATTCAACGTGTGCATGATGGCACGGCAAAGTTAAAGTGTTGGTCCTACTCTATTACAAGACTCATCGAGTCCAAAAAGGTGAAGCATTGTTTAATAAGCCGCCTGCAGAGTTACGATGCTTGCTGGGTTGAAGTCTCCGGCTCATCCCTCTCCGCTCCTCCGGCTATTCCCAAGACCTGGAAGGTTGACGACTTCCAGTCGATGCCGCTCAGAGCTTCAAATTGAGCTTCCTCGTCAATTAACCCGGCCGGGTCAATCTCCAGGGCAAAGGTGTGCTTACGAGTCGGCGGGATTAAGCTGAGGGCTTCATAGCGCGGAGTAGGGATCCTCTGATTCTCTGCATCGTAACCTGGCTGGTACTTAGTCAGATCTGTATCATTGCCAATCAGAGTGGCCACCGGGCGTACGATCTTCACGCAGGCTGCGAAGTCCTTTTGGTCGAAGGCGGTGCCGTTTTCCTTCAAACTCGGGTAGCCCAGAGCGATGTCCGCCGGGTCTAGTTCTGGAAGGAACGCCTTGGCCCGGCTTAGAGCAGCTATGGCTCCGGCTCTTGCAGAGGCCCGTCGCAGCTCTTGGACACGTTGAGGAAGAACGGCGAGCCGGCGAAGAACTTCCGCCAGGTGAGTCGGCACCTCATTGGATAGGGCCACCACAGCCAAAGCACGCTGTGACCCGGTGTAGAGTTGCTCCACCAGGGTGTACACGGCCTTCAACTTGGTTACCACACTTTGGTTGAGGTTGGCGCTTCTGGGACCTGTTTAACAGAATAAGATAAGCCGCCGACAAGGATGAGTTATGAGATATAAAGATTATAAACTTGATGAAAGCCGGTGAAATGACTTACCAAAGATTGCGGCAACCATCTGGGACACTTGGCGCTTTAAGCCGGAGAGTACGGCGGTCTTTTCTGTCAGAGCCTTCTCCGCCTGTTCGGCCCGGTTCACCAGAGTAGCCTTCTCTTCGGCCCAAGCTTTCCGTTCAGCATCAAAGTCCGTCTTCAGCTTTTCTTGCGCAGCAATACTGGACACAAATTTGGCATTGGCCTTCCGGGTCTCAGTTTCTTGCGTCTTTAGGCGGGTCTTTAAGTCGGAGATGTCAGCCTCAAACTTCTTGCAAGCAGCCTGCATAATTTCCGGGTTATAGCATGAACAGTTACTATGCAAATTTAAAGTCCCAAGCGTTTTCCAAGCAAAGACACTTGGCACTTCGGGCTAATGCATATCGAACGTTCCTATCTACAGATTACCGGTTCATGGAAGTAAGCCGGAACTTAAGTCTACAACATATTCAACCATAAGTCGTTGACTTGGGGGCTAGCATGATAAAGATAACTATGCAGTAAAGCAGGAAGAGTGGTACCTCAGACTTCTGCTGAATCTGATTCACCATGTCGATCTCTACGTCCCGGCTCTTGTGCACCTGACTGACATAGCCGGAGACAATCTCTCCGATGTTCAGATTGGCGTAGTCGGTGAGGTCCAGATTAGCCCGGCGGCGCCCTAGCAACTCCTCCTTGGCGGAGCACTTGGCCAACGCAGTAGGTCTCCCCGGCTCAACAAACTACGTCCGGGTGATTACCACGTCCGGGTCATTGACCGGCTGAGCCGAGCTGGAGGTCTCCGGGTTAGCAGAAGCTTCTGCAGTTGCCTTGACGGTTGGAGCGGTGGCTTCGGGAGTGGAGGTAGCTGGCGGTTCTTGAGCTGCTACCTCCGGTTCAGGCAAGTCCGGCTCTTCGACCGGCTTGTTCTTCTTCACCCTCTTGGTGAGCTTTGCCTGGGCACTGAAAGGACAAAAAGGTTAGTACAAAGGTATGAGCAAAGATAAGCACAACAAGAGATGATCATCATTACCCGGGTACAGTCTTGAAGGCCGGCAGGCTTGATATCATTGAGTCACCAGAGGAGGGTGAGGTCTCCTGATAGTTTGAATCCGAAGAATTGAGCGGTTGACGTATAACACCCGCCAAAGGATGAAAAGGGTACAAGTTGGAGATAACCTCGGTTCGGCGTTTCCTCGATGCGTCGGGTAAGCCGGAGGAGAGGTCAGCGTCCTTGTTGGTCTGGGTGTGCCGCCGGCTTTCATGAGTCTGTCGCTTCAAAAGAAATTGAGGATCTTGATAAGCTAAAGGATGTGAAAATCTTACTTTCCGGGTTACCCTTCGGACTTTCAGCCTTGGTAAGGGCTCTGAGTCGGAGGAAAGTGACATTACCTCTTCAACCACCGGGTTACTTGCTCCGGTGTCATCCTGTTGATGAACAGTATTGGTAAAGTGGACAGAAATAAACAAGACATACAACAAGAGCTTACAGGTTCAGGGGTTACCTCTGACTCGTAGCTGTCGCTTAGTTGCATCAGCTCTGAAGCAGTAGGCCTACTTCCCTTCTTGCGGGGAGCGGCTCTCTTGGCGGCTTTCTTCGCCTTCCTGGCCTTCTTGGCCACCTCATGGTCGTATCTGACTTTCCAGAATTTGTCATCCACCTGAAAAATACAATGACGATTTCTTAAGGTTCGGATGAAAGTTATTTACAGAAGAAAATAAGATGTTCAGATCAACGGCTTACCGCTGGGGCCGGGTTGGTCTTGCAGAAGGGGCTTAAGCCGGTCCTCCCGCAGTCTGCCAGGCTCTCGTTCAAGAGAGCCTTGGTCATGTCCTCGGCAACGTCTTCAGGAAGATCGTTGCGACTGTGTCGCAGGGGGTCATCTTTCCGGCCTGTGTACTCACACATTAAGCCGGGGCGGCGGCTCAAGGGGATCACCCGCCACGAGATCCATACCCGGACCAGATCAATTCCATTGAGACCATTGCCCAGGAGAGCCTTGATCTTGTTAATGGTGGGGAGCAGAGGTTGGCGCTCCGCTTGAGTCAGTTTGTCTGACAGAGGATGTGTTGGTTCCAGACGCGAGGGGCGAAAGCCGGGCAGCGGACTCTCGTCAGCCGGCGACGTGTCTTGGCAATAGAACCACATCTGGTTCCAGTCCTTTGGGTGGCTCGGCGGCTCGGCGTAAGGGAAAAGGCAGTCTCTCCGTCGCTGAATGGAGATGCCGCCAAGTTCCAAGCTTGGCCCGTTGGCGCACTCGTTCTGACGGTTCAGCTAGAAGAGCTCTCTGAAGAGCAGCAGGCTGGGCTCCTCTCCAAGGTAGACTTCGCAGAACACTTGGAAGTTGCATATATTGGACACAGAATTGGGTCCTATGTCTTGTGGCCGCAGGTCAAAGAAATTTAGCACGTCTCTAAAGAACTTTGAGCCGGGCGGTGCGAAGCCCCGGCTCATGTGATCCGCAAAAATGACCACCTCCCCGTCCTTTGGCTGTGGTCTCTCCTCTGACGGGTCAGGGGCACGGTAGGACATGACGTCCTTCTTGGGCAGGTAACCCGATTTCATGAAATCTTCTAAGGTCTCATTGGTGACGTTGGACCTCATCCAATTGCATGTGATGGGTGCTTTGGGAGCTTTGGGAGGCATGGTGAAAGTCGGCAGCCTATGATAAAAGGAAACGTCCGTTTTAATTATAAGCCGGAGGAAATTTACAGTTCAATATTTCAAGTGGCGGCTTATGGAGGGGCCTAATGACATATATCCAAGTGCATCGGGTTATCTAAACCGCTGGAGGTACTGAGAGTAATTTGATTGTCTACGACTGTCACAGTTGAGCCGGAAAAATTTATGGCACATGGCCTCCTGTGAGCCGGAAGATTCTACGGTGCGTGGTTTCTTTAAATCGGAAAATTAAACCGCCATGACTTAACGAGTGCAGTTTTTTACTAAGTGTGGTGAAAACAGGTTTCACACATTGCAGTAAATAATTTGGATCAAAACGGTCGGCTAAAAGGAAAGTTTCTAGACCTAAAAACAGACGCAAAGAAAGTTCTTGGGCTCGAACGGAGCCTTTATGCGGTAAAAAGAGGTCTACTTGCATTTGAAAGGAGTGCCAAACAGCTACCGCGTTGGTTCTATACTATCTTAAGATCAAGAAGAGGCAGTAAAAATGAAAACTACCAAGAACTCATGGGCGACGGCGAAGAACACGGAAGAACAGCAGGAGCTTAACGTATATCTATCCTACGAGGAGGAAGAAACTTACGGATGCAGGGGTTCGCCGCGGTTCTCTGGACGGTTCAGGGTGATGCAGCAGCCAAGGACGACGAGGATGCGGACCTCTGTTGCGGCGGAGCTCGAGCAGCACGGGAGCAGCGAGAGGAAGGAGACGACCGAAGGGGGAGAATGAGAAGACCCGAGGGTCAGGCTATTTATAAGGCCAGTCTCATAAGTGGGCGCGAGAAACGAGGAGGCCACGGCGCGGTTATCTCGCCCGAGAGGCGCCTCGATTTTTGGGATGGCAGTAAAGATAAGATCCGTTGCGGATCTGGTGGAGTAAAAAATGGACTTAATGGAAGATGACGTCACGGCGGATTACCCGGAGTCCAGAGGATGACGTCACGCCGGGTTATGGCCTTCACATAATTGTAAGCCGGAGATTTTCTGTCGAAAGAATTGAAGATTGACATGAGCCGGCTCAAATCAATCTGGGGCCTAATGTTGAGGATATAGACCTTAGAGTCACCCGCCAGGAGGGGCCGGGTTACTTATAATGGTCATCGCCAGAAGCCCGGCGCCAAGCTTGAAGACGGTGGGCCAAAGATGGGCTTAAGACCCAGATATGGCTTAAGGCCCGTAGTTACAATCATTGTTATGGTAGAACTTGTAGTGTAAGGCAAGAATAGTTGAGAGTCCGAGCCGGACACTCTTATGAGCCGGCCGGGACTCTGAGAGCTGCTGGGCGTCAGCCTCTCTATATAAAGGGACGACCCGGCAGCGGTTTAGGGACAAGAAAGATCTCATCGAGAGCCGAGCATAGCAGTTAAGCTCCCTGGTCATCGAAACCCTAATCAATACCACCTCAACTGGACGTAGGCTTTTACCTTCACCATAAGGGGCCGAACCAGTATAAACCCTCATGTTCCTTGTCCCGTTAACCCCTTCAAGCTTCCTAGCGGCGATGGCTCCACGACTAAGTCCTAGCTTGAGGACATCTGCCGTGACAATTCCACGACACATGGGGAGCAAGTTGATCTAAGTAATGTAGGTGAAGAAGATTCTCATGTCTATAGAGTCTACAATAAATCCAATGGATGTGTTGTAGAAACTTATGACGTGGTGTTTGATGAATTTAATGGCTCCCATGGGGAGCAAGTTGATCTAAGTAATGTAGGTGAAGAAGATTCTTCTCAAGATATTTGACCATGGGTGTTGGTGCACTTCTTCCAATGGAACAAGGACCCCATGATGATGAAGAAGATGGAAGCTTCACCCATCATCAAACCACTTCAACACCCATACCACCACAAGCCCCTAGTGCTCAACCAATGTCCTTAGTCCAAGCAAAAGAAGATGATCAAGTTCATCTTCATGATAATCTTCAAGAACAAGATCATCATCAAGGGCAAGAGCAAGAAAGTGCAATCATTGGTAATGAACCTCAACAAATGCAATAAGAAGAAGAAAATCTTCCACCACACATCAATGATCCATATGTTGAGGATGTGGATGATGGACATGAAGTTGAACCTCGCGAAACCTTAACCTCCATCATGCCTTGAGTGGCCGGTCGTGTTGATGTTGACAAAATTCTCACCGGCATATCGGAAGGTAGAGTCACTCGTAAACAATTGACACACTTTTGTGCTCACATCTCGTTTGTGTCTAGTGTTGATCCTCTCAAGGTACAAGAGGCATTAATGGACAACGATTGGCTCGTTGCTATGCAAGAAGAGCTGAACAGTTTTGAATGCAACTAAGTGTGGTCATTAGTCGAGAGGCCAACCACAGAGAATAATGTCATTGGAACAAAATGGATTTTCAAGAACAAGCAAGATGAGAATGGTGTAATCATCTGTAACAAGGCAAGGTTAGTGGCACAAGGTTACTCACAAGTTTAAGGTTTGGACTTTGGTGAGACCTTTGCCCCCGTTGCCCGTCTTGAATCTATTCGCATCTTACTTGCTTATGCTACGTTCAATGGTTTTACATTACATCAAATGGATGTGAAGAGTGCTCTCCTTAACGGTCCTCTAGAAGAAGAAGTATATGTATCACAACCACCTAGGTTCGTTGATCCCGATCACAAAGACTATGTGTATAAACTTCACAAGGCTTTGTATGGCCTCAAACAAGCACCTCGTGCTTGCTATAATCATCTTAAGAAGTTTTTACTCGATGATGGTTTTGTGAGAGGGGTGATCGATCCCACTCTTTTTACTAAGAGGGACAAGGGTGATTTGATCTTATGCCAAATCTATGTAGATGATATCATTTTTGGTTCTCCTAACATTCATTTATGGAAGAAGTTTGCGGCCTCCATGACCAATAATTTTGAAATGTCACTCAATGCGGAATTGAAGTTCTTTCTCGGATTCCAAATTCAACAATTTCAAGAAGGAATTTTCTTGTCTCAAGCAAAATACCTCAAGGATATTCTAGAGAAGTTTGGCATGTCTGATGCTAGTCCATGTAATACACCCATGCCAACCAAAATTGTACTCACTGAAGACACAAATGGTATCGCCTTCGACCCATCTATTTACCGCTCTATGATTGGTTCATTGCTCTATCTTTGTGCATCTAGACCAGACATCATGTTTAGTGTATGCATGTGTGCTAGATTTCAAGCTTTCCCTAGGGAAAGTCATCATAAGGCGGTTAAGCATATTCTTAGATACCTTGTTCACACCCCAAAGTTGGGACTATGGTACCCCAAGGATGCTAAGTTTGATCTTATTGGGTACACGGATGTGGATTGGGCCGGAGACAAAGTGGATCGTAAGTTCACCTCTGGTGCATGTCAATTTCTTGGATGCTCCTTGGTAAGTTGGTCCTCGAAGAAACAAAATTGTGTTGCTCTTTCCACCGCCGAAGTTGAATACATTGCAACAGCCAGTTGTGCAACTCAATTACTATGGATGAGGCAAACTTTAAAGGATTGCGGTATCACCTATAGACATGTGCCTCTTCTATGTGATAATGAAAGTGCCATCAATATTGCTGAGAATCCCAAAGATCATACTCGCACCAAACACATTGATATTAGGTATCATTTCTTGCGAGATCATGTGGAGAAGGGTGACATTGATATTGCTCATGTGGGTATGGATATGCAACTTGCAGACTTTTTCACCAAGCCATTTGATGAAGCAAGGTTCTGTCAACTTAGGAGTGAACTTGGTATCTTGGAGCTTGACAACATTATGTGAAAACTAGTACCCATGCATGCATTTTCATAATGTCTTGTCTTGATGTAGGCATATATTTAGGGGGAGACACTCAACTCATGAGTACTCTCACCCTACGTAATTCATAAAAAGAACAAACACTCTCAAAGCTACCATGTTATTCCAACTATGGTGCTTTCAATGATGGAGTAGTGATTATGCACCCAAAGTTCAAATCTTTGCGGAGCCATGTCACGTATACTCACACATGGTGGCTTTGGCCACCGCTCTTGTCATTAGAACAATATATGAGCAGTGGGTTTTATTGTTGTTGGCATAGGATACTCATTGCTTAACATATTGTGTCTTTGCTTCTTAATACGTACTGAAATCATCATCTCCCCATCATTGTCATTAGCACCAATTATGGCACCCTATTCTTCTAAAAAAATTGTATGTGCTTCCGGACGTCCGGTATGTACCAGACGTCCGCAATATCCTTTTTGTTGCCCTCATATCGGTTGTCCGGTGAGACCGGACTTTTGTTAATTTCAGCCCTGCCCCTTCGCGTCGGTCATCTGGTTTTCCTGGTTGTCCGCTATCTGGCGCTCTCGTAGGTTTTCTCAGGTCCCAGACATTCATTCCGCATTGGTCGCCCGGGCAATTCCCGACCCGCATATATAAAGCAGAGTGCGCTGTGAGCAGTTCCTAAACCTAAATCGCTCGTTCCTCATCTCTTCTCCGCCGCTGCTCACTCTCCTCGCTGTGGTCGCGCACCGGCCGTGCTCCTCGCCGTCTCAGCGCGGGTGGGGTCTTCTCGGTCACCGTCGAGCCTCCGGCGCCGCCCCGTGGATCTGCTCCCCATCCCGTTCGTCCCCCGGAGGTCGAGATGCCGAGGACCAAGCACTCGGCACGCAAGCAGGTCACTGGTGGGCCATCTCGTCCGTCTCGTTGTGGTGGCTCCGATGATTCACAAGAGCCGGACCGTCCTCGGAAGCGTGCCGCCCACCCTCACAGCTCGCCCAGCGACTCCTCTTCAGAGGAATCCGACTATGAGGATGAGCTGGAAGATTTGGAGCAGCCCGAGTATGTTGCTGTTCGCACCACTGCACCCAAGCCAGGAACATGTCGGCCCACCTTCAAGCCTCCTCCTCCTCCGGTGCAACCTCAAGGTGATGCCCGTCGCATGTCTCTTGAACCTCCACTTCCTTTCGGCTACCACATTAAAAGGTTCAATGAGGTTCCCATAGCTTCCTATCTTAAGCTTCGTCGTGACATTGACCAATTCTCTGTTGTTAGCGACTCCCAAGATGCTCGCTTTCGCACTAATGTCAAGGCAGACATTTTTACCACTATCATCATTCCTAAGGGTCTATTTCTCCATGTATGCATTGACTTAGAGCATATTCGAGCTCATCCGGCAAAATATCCGGGGGCTATTGACCTCCTCGAGTCATCTAATCTTGCTACTCCATTTGCATTTCAGCATGATTTTAACCAAGCTGCCATTCATCAATTTGATGCCATATGTTTCTTTGGTCCAAATAACACTATCACTTGGATGACCTCCGACACCGTGCTCACGACATCTTATTCTCAATTTGTTGCTGTCCTTGGTTTTCGTGACACCGGTTTCAAAATCCATAAGGATGACCCCCACCATAGGCCCAAGGGCATTGAGGTCTGTGCGGATCTTCTCCAACCCTTGGGTGAAATGACTGATGAGGAGAAACAAAAGGGTCTGAACCAAGTCTCCATTTGGCGCTCACCTTTCTACATCATCTATCAGTGTGTCATTCGCACCATTTATCCCAAGATGGGTGACAAGGGGACTTGCAATAGCTACTGCATTGATCTCATGCATCGCCTCTATGCATGTCCAAAGGGGAAGATCAATGTCCCTCATTTTCTATGGCATGAGATTCGTCTCGCTTGTTTTCAGCACAAGTGGGCCTTTCCTCATGCCCCCTTTCTTCAGGCATTTATCGAGAGTGTAGCTCCATTTCCCATTGTCCGCACTCACTTGCATGAGCGGTGGGTCATTCCACCTCACATGGCGGATGATTGGGTCCCCAAGGACTCTTCTGCTCCTGCACGTTGATCTGTTGCTAGTGTTCCTCCTCCTCCTGCTCGTTCTGCTCCTTCCGGATCTGCATCCTTTGGGCGCATTGCTTGCTTTCTTGGGAAGGCTCACTCTGCCATGATGAAGGTGTTTACCTTTCATTGCTCCCAAAATCATGATGTTGTCACTCGCATGGTCACTTCCAAGAATGCTCTGAAGGCTCGTCTGAGAGACTCTGGAGTTTACAATGTGAGTGATGATGAACGTCTTCCTAACGAACCTCCTTCTGACTTTGGTTTTCCCTCGGGTCCTGAGTGGGCTGACTTCCTTGACAAGGCTGGTGGCAGTGGTGCTCATAATGATGATGATGCTGATGCTGTTTGATGATGTTATGACCCCTTTTGGTTATTTTATGCCAAGGGGGAGTAGGCATTTATCTATGTAATGCTATGATATTAGCTTTATCGAACAAATGTTATTTCTTTTATCGACTTATGTTTTATGCTATGAGTGATGAACCTTTATGGAGCCTATTATGGTTTTATGTTATCTTGTTTATGAGGTTTGGTTGCGTTGGTATCATATTGAGGGGGAGCTCTCTTCATGCTTATTTTATTTATGCACATGTTTAGGGGGAGCTCTCTTCATGCTTATTTTATTTATGCACATGTTTAGGGGGAGCTCCACAACAAATCCTTTCGACGTTCAAAGTTTCTTTTTACATACTGAGAAGTGCATGTATGTTGTCACCAACTACCAAAAAGGGGGAGATTGAAAGTGCAATCATGCCCTTAATCGTATTTTGATGTTGATGACAACATGCATACTGGGACTAATCATGTTTATCAAGTATATCTCACGATTATGTCTCAAGGGCCGTGTGTGGATCATGAATACGGACACACACACACACACACACACACACACATATATATATATATATATCACTCAAGAGCATAGATACAAGACAAAGACAGAAGCTTCGGCTCTTTTTCGGTTTGTTCTTGAGTATAGGGATCATGCACTATTAAGAGGGGATCATCGGAGTTCGTGAAAGAACTTGCTCAAAACCCACAAAATATCCTCTCACATCATCTCTGTTTCATCTCTAATTCTTCCTCTACTTTGTGCACAACAACTAGTATGATTCTTAGCTAGTAGGTTCAGCTATCACCGGACGTCCGAATGTCTACGGACGTCCGACCTCTCACAGCCGACCGGGCATCCGGCTCTCCCCCGGTGTCCGGTGCATCTTCACAGAATATAAATTAGCGGAAGTCCGGTCTCACCGGACGACCGTTCTACTCCGGATATCTGGTTCTGCCCCAATAGAATGTTTATGAGCGGATTTCTGACCTCACCGGACGTCCGGCCACCAGACAATCGACGTCTTTCGGACGTCCGCTGTCTGTGTGCCTCATGCCTCTTCTGTGGCCTGGTAGGATTTCCAGCGACCGGACGACCAGCGGTCCGGCCGGACGTCCAGTCCAATCTGAGTCACCGGACATCCGGTACTCACCGAACGTCCGACAGCTCCAGTACACTGTGTGGCTCAACGGTCAGTTTTACACTATCACTACATATAGCCTCCTCCCTCCCCCTGGATAAGGTTGACCATTCACTTTGAGCTTTCTAAGAACACATCTCGCTCCCTCTCTTGATTCCCTACACCAAATCCTAGATCCCCAAGGGATTTGGGACCATTTGAGAGAAGTTCTCCAATGAAGTGATAGATCCACTCCTTCCCCTTCTTCTCACCAAAGGAATTCGTGATTTGAGCAAGTTCTTGAGCATTTCCCAACGTTCTTGTTACTCTTGGAGGTTGGAGACTCCTAGGCGGTAGGAGTCTTTCGGAGAGGAATCGACCATTGTGATTACCCCCGTAAAAGTTTGTGAGGGTTTGGAGACCACCCCAAGGTCTACCACTAGTGGTTGAGAAACACCTCCGTGGTGTTGTCTCAAAGGGAGAATAGGGTGAGCCTTCGTGGCGTTGGTGTGCCTTCGTGGTAACATCCACCTCTCTAATGGTGATGTAGCTTCCCTCCAAGGAAGTGAACATCGGCATACATCCTCGTCTCCCGGAGTTGCTGTTATTCCTAACCCTAACTCTCTACTTGTGGTTACTTGTCTCTTAGCACTTACGTATATCATATTGTGCTTGCTTACTCACATACTCTTGTTACTTGTTTATCTTGCTTAGCACTTAACATCTTACTTGCAATTGTTAGGCTCACTTTCCTATTCCACATTATTTCCTAAAATTGCTAAGGAATAATTAAAATTTGTAACTGGACCTATTCACCCCCCTCTAGGTCCATCTTGATCCTTTCAGCGTCTCCCCGCCGCCTATCCTCCGGGGCTCAACGTTGGCCTGGACATGCTCGAGGGTCGGAAGAGGCCATCGAGATGTCTCGGGGTCTTGATTTAACTGCGCCCATGTCGGCTGCTGTGGTGGGGACGGCCCCCTCCGATCGGCCAGCAGTACGGGCGGTTGCTGTCGCTTGGGGAGGTCATGGTGGGCCAGCCTTCTGTGAGCCCCCAGCCTCGGCAAAACCGAGCAGGCTCTGGATAGTGGCACGCCATATATCCATCTACTCGGCTGCTCGTGGAAACCTCAGCAGCAACTGAGCTCGAGCCATAGCCTCTGTGGCTGTGCTTGGCATGAATGTTGATGACGTAGACCGCACCGTCGCCCGGCTTCTGATGGTGCCAGTGGCGGCGACAGCGGGGTTGCCGCGTCCACGTAGCTATGGGACGACCACCTGGGAAGCGGGGTCGCGCGGCGGTGGTGCTCGAGGGTCAGCGGCTCCGTCGAGCGCAGCGGTCTGGCCGACTCGTCCGGGAGGAGGCAAGTTGGCCGCGGTCGCTCCCGCGGTAGGGGCAGCCGGAGGGAGATGGTTCACCCCGGACCGAGCGCCATTGCCGTGGCTGTGCTTGTCGGTGGGGGGAGATGGTGCAGACGGAGTGACCCCCTCGCCCGCATCTTGTGGAGCATGACTGCCAAGGTGTTGCTGATGCTGTCCTCCTCCGACATCTTCATCCCCCGTGTCGGCTGCAGTGGAGTGGTGATGGCGCCACTTGCTCCAGCCACGCCCCTAGCAGCGTCCATGTCCTCGCTCGCCCCCGCATCCTCCGAGGCACTAGAGGCCACGGGCGGTGGAGCCTTCGAGGTGGACGAATGGGCCGAAGGGCCGGACTTCTTCTTCTTAGGCGCCATGGTCGATGGCATCGTCGAAGATGAAGATGGCGATGAAGATGACGCGCTGCACACGCTTTCAGGTTCGCGCAAGCGATCCCCCTACCTGGCGCGCCAAAGATGTCGCGGGATATCCGCGGCCACCTATGGGACCGGGTGGCCCCTTCCTAGTTCGGCGGGGGGACATCGCGTTGCACAAAGTGCAGATCAACGTGCGGCAGCACGACAGAGAGCACACAAGAAATTTACCCAGGTTCGGGCCGCCGCGATGCGTAAGACCCTACTCCTGCTTTGGTGGATTGATGGTGGAATGAGTGTGGAGACGTGAAGTACACTTGCCCGGCAGGGTTTGCCTCGGGGCCGCAGTGACTACGCGCGTATGGTGGCTTGGGTTTATCAACTTTCCAACCCTTCCTACGAGTGCCATGGGCCTCCTTTTATGGATTAAGGGGTCACCACAGTGGCAAAGTGGTCATTATCCACTGGTATGATAGCGAACAGTGCTATCATACCTAACTCTGCGGGCTGATACGGTGCATTAAATGCGCCGCTTAGTGTCACATCCCTGGTCGCCTGGTAAGGCCTGCTGGGCTATCTTGCCAGCTCCGCATCTATTCTCTTGACACGTTGCAGGACGGGTGTCATCTGCGGGTTTCTTCTGTAGGAAATGGCTACCAGGTGGCGAATGGCTGCCACTTAATCATTTTGCGGCTTGACACCGCACTGATTGATGACGTGAGTTGTGTTTGAGTGGTTGGTGGGGTGGTTCTGCCCCCGCGAGCCCCGGCAGGCTCTGCCGAGGAGCCTTGATTGCTTGCTTCTGGTGGTGGCCTCGCCCCTTGCTGGGCTCGCCTGCTCGGCAAGGGAGGCCCTTCTCGCTGATATCATGCTCCTCTGGCTCGATCTTGGTCTCTCTGGGCCGCGTGTTTGTTCTTCAAATCTCTTGGTTCTTCAATCTCTGAATTGAGCTGGTGCTTCAATCTTGATCTTGTGCCTGTGCACAGTTGGGCAACAGACCCAGGGTTTGTAGCACCGACAATTGCATGCATGCATGAGCACACCAAGATCACTACATAAGCATTTCATGAGCATTTGTATATGCATATAGATAGGATCACATCTTGCATTCATTCTCATCTGCATGAAGCTGCAGGTTCCTGCCATGAACTTGGCCTCGACAAGGAGTTGAGAAGATTGCCCGACACAGCGATTCCCGGCAAGCCAACCAGATAAGTTCTACCTCCTGTCCGTTAGTGTTCTGTAAGCTACAACTTGAGCATGAGAAAGCCTCGCCACTTTCTTGAGACTTAGGTGCTCCCATCCATGGCTCGAACGTTACTTCAGCCAGGGTGGTCGTAGTAGCCTTCGGGAAAAAGAAGTTGGCGGGGGGCTGGCCCCTCTGTCTGTTCCCCGGCAGACGCAACTCTCCGGCAGATAAAGAGGGCGCCGACAGGATAGCCTGCCGGTGAAAACTCGTTTATTTACATTAAAGAGGCATCTCACCTCTGCATGGACATACACATGTGTGAGTTCCCGGCAAGTTTCATCTTTTTCATTCATATGCTAATACAAGTACAAGCATTACAGAACACAAACACGGACTCGAGTGATTACATTATTTTAATTAAAATTTGGTGATTGCCTACAAGTTTAAGATTGAAAAAAGATATGTGCCCCGTGATCCCCTCTTTTCACTTTCCCTCCTTCAAGCACTACGGCGGAAGGAGGAAAAGACAAGAAAAGCAGCACCCAAGCAGGAGCCCACCTCGGTTTCGTGAGGGCCCGTTGGGCACGGCCTGACAAGACCGGGAGTGGCGAGGCTGCGAAGGAGGAGTGCAGGGGACGGGGCGGCGCCTTCTGGTCGCCACCCCAGAGCTAGCAAGAAGCCCCGGCTTGATCATCGATGGAGTCATCCACCAAAGCTCAGCCGGAAGACTGCTGGAGGCGGGGAGAAGGCGCCAAGAGAACATCCCTCCCCGGCTATCACCCAAAGAGGCTGGTGATGATTGTGCCGTGGAGCGAGGGGAAGAGCGGAAAGACGAGGCGACAGGTCGCCGGTCGGAGGCGAAGGCATCCACGCCATCGTACTCCGACCTGACCCCCTGCCACCCGCCTTCTCCGTCTTCCCTCACTTTATCCTCACCACCGCTGCTCCCGGAAAGCGCCAAGACTCCAGCGCGGCGCCTCCAGCAGAGAAACAACAAGCAGCCAGAACGGCCAAGGGGCTCGAGGCGCACCGCTCTCATCCTTGGCGGGCAGGAAGGCGCGCCTTTCATCGACATCAGCCCCAAGACCTCCGGGAGGGGCAGTGCTGGGATTACCAACGATCTCTAGCCCCGCCTCCCGGCCGAGCTTCGAAGGAACCAAGAAGTTCGCCACAGCAAGGACCAGGCTCACTCCTCGAGCATCAGCACCAGCATGTGGCAACATTGGCCCTGACCGAGAGCACGGGGGCCGGCCCCAGGATCTTCTCTTCAACATGGCAAACAAAAGTAGGAAACAGAGGGAATGGATGTGAGGTTGGATGGCTCCACCCTCCTCGGCCCCTCCTTTTATAGGTGGGGCGGGGGCAGGGGTGGCAGCTGCTCCATCAACGGGCGGCTGTCGTCCTCCTCCACCAATTCAAGATGACCGGGCCCTCACCTTGATGCTCTCCCGCGCCACACGCCTCCGTTACCTACCCCGCGCGATGCATGCAGCATATGTGGCCAAGGGTAAGGGCGTGGTGGGAAGAGTGAATTGGCAGTTTCTACCCCGTGCGTTAAAGTCATTCACGGGCCATTACTGGAGCAGCCCCACCACTATTGGCTTTACGCAACGTGCGGGAAAACCAGAAACTGGCCCGGAATCAAGGCTAATGAAGAGGCAAAGAAGGCTTCAAGAAGACCAGCCTCTTCAGCAACCCTGCCTATGCACCTATTTGGCCCTACCCCGACGACACTCGGCACCGCGTTCGGGGCAGGCCCGGGGGCTTCTGTCGGTGCAACAAAACCTGGGTCTGTTGCCCAGACTGTGCATAGGCACGAGAACAAGATAGAAGCACCAGCCCAAGTCAGAATTCAAGGAGCCAAGAGATTCGAAGGACCAGCATACAGATCAGAGAGACCAAGATTGAACCAGAGAAGCAGGATCGCCAAGAGAAAGGCCGCCCTTGCCAAGCAGGCGAGCCCAGCAAGGGCCAAGGCCACCCCCAGAAGCAGACGACCGAAGCACCACGGCAGGGCCTGCCGGGGCTCACGAAAGCAAAACCACCTCACCAACCACTCCATCATGACCCATGTTGTCGATCAGTGTCGTGTCAAGCCGCAAAGTCACTGAGTGGCAGCCATTCGCCACATGGTTGCCCCTCCTTACAGGAAAAACCCACATATGACACCCGTCCTGCGATGTGTCAAGCAAGCAGGTGCGGAGCTGGCCTTGCCGGGCAACCAGTGATGTGACACTAAGCGGTGCATTTAATGCGCCCCGTCGGCCCGTAGAGTTAGGTACGATAGCACTGTTTGCTATCATATCAGTGCATAATGACTACTTTGCCATTGTGTTGACACCTTGATCTATAAAAGGAGGCCCATGGCAACCGTAGAACAGGTTAGAAGGTTGGATAACTCACACCCCCATACGCGCGTAGTCGCTACTGCCTAAAGGCAACCCCTGCCGGGCAGGTGTACTACGCTCCACCACCACCTTTTCCACCATCAATCGACCAAAGCAGGAGTAGGGTTTTATGCCTCATGACAGCCTGAACCTGGGTAAATTGCTTGTGTGATCCCTGCCGCGCTGCCACACGCTCGTCTGCTCTTTGTGCAACGCGTCGCCCCCCTGCCGAACTAGCAAGGGGCCTCTTGGTTCCATAGGTGGCTGTGGTTTCTCGCGACAGCCTCCTTCCTTGGGGGGCGCCACCCCTTGTGGGATGGTGTTCTCCCCTCCTACGACCCATAAGGCCCATTATTCCCCAGGGGGGTTCCGGTAACCCCCCGGTACTCCGATATGTACCCGGTACACCCTAAAGCACTTCCAGTGTCCGAATATCATCGTCCTATATATGAATATTTACCTCTCAACCATTTCGAGACTCCTCATCATGTCCGTGATCTCATCCGGGACTCCGAACAACATTCGGTCACCTAATCACATAACTCATATAATACAAACTCGTCATCGAACGTTAAGCGTGCGGACCCTACGGGTTCGAGAACTATGTAGACATGACCGAGACACCTCTCTGGCCAATAACCAACAGCGGAACCTGGATGCTCATATTGGTTCCTACATATTCTATGAAGATCTTTATCGGTCATACCGTAATGACAACATACGTTATTCCCTTTGTCATCGGTATGTTACTTGCCCGAGATTCGATCGTCGGTACGTTCATACCTAGTTCAATCTCGTTATCGGCAAGTCTCTTTACTTGTTCCTTAATACATCATCCTGTAACTAACTCATTAGTCACATTGCTTGCAAGGCTTCTTATGATGTGTATTACCGAGAGGGCCCAGAGATACCTCTCCGATACTCGGAGTGACAAATCCTAATCTCGTTCTATGCCAACCCAACAAACACCTTCGGAGATACCTGTAGAGCATCTTTATGATCACCCAGTTACGTTGTGACATTTGATAGAACACAAGGTATTCCTCCGGTATCTGGGAGTTGCATAATCACATAGTCAAAGGAATATGTATATGACATGAAGAAAGCTATCGCAATAAAACTGAACGATCAATATGCTAAGCTAACGGATGGGTCATGTCCATCACATCACTCTCGTAATGATGTGATCCCGTTCATCAAACGACAACACATGTCTATGGTTAGGACACTTAACCATCTTTGATTAATGAGCTAGTCTAGTAGAGGCTTACTAGGACGGTGTTTGGTCTATGTATCCACACATGTATCAAGTTTCCGGTTAATACAATTCTAGCATGAATAATAAAAATTTATCATGAAATAAGGAACTATAATATAACAACTTTATTATTGCCCCTAGGGCATATTTACTTCAGTCGCCCACTTGCACTAGAGTCAATAATCTAGATTACTTTGTAATGATTCTAACATCCATGGAGTCCTGGTGCTGATCATGTTTTGCTCGGGGAAGAGGCTTAGTCAACGGGTCTGCCACATTCAGATCTGTATGTATTTTGCAAATCTCTATGTCTCCCTCCTTGACTTGATCACGGATGGAGTTGAAGCATCTCTTGATGTGTTTGGTTCTTTTGTGAAATCTAAATTCCTTCGCCAAGGCAATTGCTCCAGTATTATCACAAAAGATTTTCATTGGACCCGATGCACTAGGTATTACACCTAGATCCGATATGAACTCCTTCATCCAGACACCTTCATTCGCTGCTTCCGAAGCAGCTATGTACTCCGCTTCACACATAGATCCGGCCATGACGCTCTGCTTGGAACTGCACCAACTGACAGCTCCACCATTCAATATGAATAGGTATCCGGTTTGTGACTTAGAGTCATCCGGATTAGTGTCAAAGCTAGCATCGACGTAACCATTTACGACGAGCTCTTTGTCACCTCCATAAATGAGAAACATATCCTTAGTCCTTTTCAGGTACTTCAGGATCTTCTTGACCGCTGTCCAGTGATCCACTCCTGGATTACTTTGGTACCTCCCTACCAAACTTATAGCAAGGCACACATCAGCTCTGGTACACAACATAGCATACTTGATAGAACCTATGGCTGAGGCATAGGGAATGACTTTTATTTTCTGTCTATCTTCTGTAGTGGTTGGGCATTGAGTTTGACTCAACTTCACACATTGTAACACAGGCAAGAACCCTTTCTTTGACTGATCCATTTTGAACTTCTTCAAAACTTTATCAAGGCATGTGCTTTATGAAAGTCCAATTAAGCGTCTTGTTCTATCTCTATAGATCTTGATGCCCAATATATAATCAGCTTCACCGAGGTCTTTCATTGAAAAACTCTTATTCAAGTATCCTTTATGCTATCCAGAAATTCTATATCATTTCCAATCAACAATATGTCATCCACATATAATATTAGAAATGCTATAGAGCTCCCACTCACTTTCTTGTAAATACAGGCTTCTCCAGAAGTCTGTATAAAACCATATGCTTTGATCACCTCATCAAAGCGTATATTCCAACTCCAAGATGCTTGCACCAGTCCCTAAATGGATCGCTGGAGCTTGCACACTTTGTTAGCACCTTTAGGATTGACAAAACCTTCTGGTTGCATCATATACAACTCTTCTTTAAGAAATCCATTTAGGAATGCAGTTTTGACGTCCATTTGCCAGATTTCATAATCATTAGATGCGGCAATTGCTAACATGATTCGGACAGACTTAAGCATCGCTACGGGTGAAAGTCTCATCGTAGTCAACTCCTTGAACTTGTTGAAAACCTTTTGCGACAAGTCGAGCTTTGTAGATAGTAACACTACCATCAGCGTCCGTCTTCCCCTTGAAGATCCATTTATTCTCAATGGCTTGCTGATCATTGGGCAAGTCCACCAAAGTCCACACTTTGTTCTCATACATGGATCCTATCTCAGATTTCATGGCCTCAAGCCATCTGTCACAATCTGGGCTCATCATAGCTTCTTCATACTTCGTAGGTTCGCCATGGTCTAATCACATGACTTCCAGGACCATGGCGATATCCTGCTTCAGATTTGCCGTAGAAGGTGTACCCAATTGTTTCCTTAGGGTTTCCTATGAAGACGCACTTCTCCGATTTGGGTTCGAGCTTATCAGGCTGAAGCTTTTTGACATAAGCATCGCAACCCCAAACTTTAAGAAACGATAGCTTAGGTTTCTTGCCAAACCATAGTTCATACGGTGTCATCTCAACGGATTTAGACGGTGCCCTATTTAACGTGAATGCAGCTGTCTCTATTGCATAACCCCAAAACGATAGTGGTAAATCGGTAAGAGACATCATAGGTCACACCATATCTAATAAAATACGGTTACGACGTTCGGACACACCATTACGCTGTGGTGTTCCAGGTGGCGTGAGTTGTGAAACTATTCCACATTGTTTTAAATGAAGGCCAAACTCGTAACTCAAATATTCGCCTCCGCGATCAGATCGTAGAAACTTTATTTTCTTCTTATGATGACTCTCCACTTCACTCTGAAATTCTTTGAACTTTTCAAATGTTTCAGACTTGTGTTTCATCAAGTAGATATACCCATATCAACTCAAATCATCTGTGAAGGTTAGAAAATAATGATACCCACCGCAAGCCTCAACACTCATCGGACCGCAAACATCGGTATGTATTATTTCCAATAAGTCA
Source organism: Triticum aestivum (assembly GCF_018294505.1). Classification (NCBI taxonomy): domain Eukaryota; kingdom Viridiplantae; phylum Streptophyta; class Magnoliopsida; order Poales; family Poaceae; genus Triticum; species Triticum aestivum. The sequence continues at coordinate 220,752,538 of NC_057799.1, forward strand.
GTGGCTCACTCCATTGTTCCGGAGAACGAAGTTTTAGTCATCTTGCCCATGAGGCATGGTTCGCAAGCATCAAATGATTCATAATCAAGTGATTCCAAAAGTCCATCCGCATGGAGTTTCTTCATGCGCTTTACACCAATATGACCTAAACGGTAGTGCCACAAATATGTTGCACTATCATTATCAACTTTGCATCTTTGGCATCAATATTATGAATATGTGTATCACCACGATCGAGATTCAATAAAAATAGACCACTCTTCAAGGGTACATGACCATAAAAGACATTACTCATATAAATAGAACAACCATTATTCTCTGATTTAAATGAATAACCGTCTCGCATTAAACAAGATCTAGATATAATGTTCATGCTCAATGCTGGCACCAAATAACAATTATCCAGGTCTAAAACTAATCCCGAAGGTAGATGTAGAGGTATCGTGCTGAAGGCGATCACATCGACCTTGGAACCATTCCCGACGCGCATCGTCACCTCGTCCTTAGCCAATCTTCGTTTAATTCGTAGCCCCTATTTCGAGTTACAAATATGAGCAACCGAACCAGTATCAAATACCTAGGCGCTACTACGAGCATTAGTAAGGTACACATCTATAACATGTATATCAAATATACCTTTGTTCACTTTGCCATCCTTCTTATCCGCCAAATACTTGGGACAGTTCCGCTTCCAGTGACCAGTCCCTTTGCAGTAGAAGCACTCAGTTTTAGTCTTAGGTCCAGACTTGGGCTTCTTCCCGGGAGTGGCAACTTGCTTGCCATTCTGCTTGAAGTTCCCCTTCTTTCCTTTGCCCTTTTTCTTGAAACTAGTGGTCTTGTTAACCATCAGCACTTGATGCTCCTTCTTGATTTCTACCTCCGCAGCTTTGAGCATAGCGAAGAGCTTGGGAATTGTCTTATCCATCTCTTGAATATTATAGTTCATCACGAAGCCTTTGTAGCTTGGTGGCAGTGATTGGAGAACTTTGTCAATAACACTATCATCTGGAAGATTAACTCCCAGCTGAGTCAAGTGATTATGATACCCAGACATTTTGAGTATGTGTTCACTGACAAAGCTATTCTCCTCCATGTTGCAGCTATAGAACTTGTTGGATACTTCATATCTCTCAACTCAGGCATTTTCTTGAAATACTAACTTCAATTCCTGGAACATCTCATATGGTCCATGATGTTCAAAACGTCTTTGAAGTCCCGATTCTAAGTCGTAAAGCATGGCACACTGAACTATTGAGTAGTCATCAGATCAAGCTTGCCAGACGTTCATAACATCAGCATCTGCTTCTGCAGCAGGCCTTTCACCTACCGGTGCATCGAGGACATAATTCTTCTGTTCAACAATGAGGATAATCCTCAAGTTATGGACCCAGTCTGTGTAGTTGCTACCATCATCTTTCAACTTAGCTTTCTCTAGGAACGCAATAAAATTCAAGGAAACGGTAGCATGGGCCATTGATCTACAACATAGATATATGATACGTGATCCAAATCAACTAAACCATATCCGATCATCACGTGATATGGAGTAGTCATCAATGGTGAACATCTCTATGTTGATCATATCTACTATATGATTCACGTTCGACCTTTCGGTCTCCAGTGTTCCGAGACTGTACATGCTAGGCTCGTCAAGTTTAACCTGAGTATTCTGCATGTGCAAAACTGTCTTGCACCCGATGTGAACGTAGAGCCTATCACACCCGATCATCACGTAGTGTCTCAGCACGACGAACTGTGGCAACAGTGCATACTCAGGGAGAACACTTATACCTTGAAATTTTAGTAAGGGATCATCTTATAATGTTATCGCCATAGTAAACAAAATAAGATGCATAAAAGATAAACATCACATGCAATCAAAATATGTGACATGATATGGCCATCATCATCTTGTCCCTTTGATCTCCATCTCCAAAGCACCGTCATGATCTCCATCGTCACCGGTTTGACACCTTGATCTCCATCGTAGTGTCGTGGTCGTCTTGCCAACTATTGCTTCTACAACTATCGCTAGCGCATAGTGATAAAGTAAAGCAATTACATGGAGTTTTGCATTTCATACAATAAAGCGACAACCATAAGGCTCCTGCCAGTTGCCGATAACTTTTACAAAACATGATCATCTTATACAACATGTATATCACATCATGTCTTGACCATATCACATCACAACATGCCCTGCAAAAACAAGTTAGACATCCTCTACTTTGTTGTTGCAAGTTTTACGTGGCCGCTACGGGCTTCTAGCAAGAACCGTTCTTACCTACACATCAAAACGACAACGGTGATTTATCAAGTTTGCTGTTTTAACCTTCAACAAGGACAGGCTGCAGTCAAATTTGATTCAACTAAAGTTGGAGAAACAAACACCCGCCAGCCACCTTTATGCAAAACTAGTTGCATGTCTGTCGGTGGAACCGGTCTCATGAACGTGGTCATGTAAGGTTGGTCCGGGCCGCTTCAGCTAACAATACCACCGAATCAAAATAAGACATTGGTGGTAAGCAGTATAACGATCACCGCCCACAACTCTTTGTGTTCTACTCGTGCATATCATCTACGCATAGACCTGGCTCGGATGCCAGTGTTGGAAAACGTAGCATGCAATTTCAAAAAAATTCCTACGCTCACGCAAGATCTATCTAGGAGATGCATAGAAACGAGAGGGGAAGAGTGTGTCCACGTACCCTCGTAAACCGAAAGCGGAAGCGTTTGACAACTCGGTTGATGTAGTCGAACTTCTTCTTGTTCTGACCGATCAAGCACCGAACGTACGGCACCTCCGAGTTCTGCACACGTTTAGCTCGATGACATCATTGAGGGAGAGTTTCGTCAGCACAACAGCATGGTGATGGTGATGATTAAGTGCTCCGCGCAGGGCTTCGCCTAAGCACTACGAGAATATGGCCGGAGGCATAAACTATGGAGAGGGTGCCGCACACGGCTAACAATTGTTGTTGTGTGTTCTAGGCGCCCCCTCCACATGTATATATAGGCGGGAGGTGGAGGAGGACAACCATGGGGCGCCCCAAGTAGGAGGAATCCTACTTGGCCCTAGTCCAATTCGCCCCCCTTTCCTTATTACCGGAAGGGGGAAAGGGAAGAGAGGGGGAGGAAGGAAAGGGCGGGGGGGCGAACCGCCTCCTCCTTCTCCTATTCGGCCTCCTTCCTCAGGGGGGAGGGTGCCACCCCTTGTCGGCTAGTGTGCTCCCCTCCTATGGCCCATAAGGCCCAT
>NC_057799.1:220756102-220817931 GCF_018294505.1 Triticum aestivum
TACACCCCGGAACACTTCCGGTGTCCGAATATCATCATCCTATATATGAATCTTTACCTCTCGACCATTTCGAGACTCCTCGTCATGTCCGTGATCTCATCCGGGACTCCGAACAACATTCGGTCACCAAATCACATAACTCATATAATACAAAATCGTCATCGAACGTTAAGCGTGCGGACCCTACGGGTTCGAGAACTATGTAGACATGACCGAGACACCTCTCCGGCCAATAACCAACAAAGGAACCTGGATGCTCATATTGGTTCCTACATATTCTACGAAGATCTTTATCGGTCGTTGTCGGTGTCAAAACCGGCGGATCTCGGGTAGGGGGTCCCGAACGGTGCGTCTAAGGTCGATGGTAAAAGGAGACAGGGGACACGATGTTTACCCAGGTTCCGGCCCTCTCTATGGAGGTAATACCCTACTTACTGCTTGATTGATCTTGATGAATATGAGTATTACAAGAGTTGATCTACCACGAGATCGTAATGGCTAAACTCTAAAAGTCTAGCCTGTATGACTAAGGAAATGGGTATCTCCCCTTTCTGGACTAAGTCCTCCGGTTTATATAGGCACCGAGAGGATCTAGGGTTACACAAGGTCGGTTACAAAGGAAAAGAATCTACATATTTGGCCGCCAACATTGCCTTCCACGCCAAGGAGAGTCCCATCCGGACACGGGTGCAGTCTTCAGTCTTCGTATCTTCACAGCCCATCAATCCGACCCATGGCTAACAGGATGGACGCTCGAGGACCCCTTAGTCCAGGACTCCCTCAGTAGCCCCTGAACCTGGCTTCAATGACGAGGAGTCCGGCGCGCAGATTTATCTTCGGCATTGCAAGGCGGGTTCCCTTCTTTCCGAACTCCAAGATAGTCTCCGGATGTGATGATTGTATCCGGACCTGTAACACACACACCATAGACAACTGCAGAGACAATATAATACTCCACGAGTCCAATCCGCCGATAACTTTTTACAACACGACATCACGTCCACCCGATCATAATTTGGAACCGTTTTGTGTCTGTCGCTCCATGTTTCGAGACGCGGTTGTCATTGGCACGTCTTGTCGAAGCAGGTATGGGTAACCCAACCGTGCCGTTTACACAGCCCTTGGGAATAGGCGAGTTTTGAGGCGAGTGGGAAGGCGTTCAATATTCACTGCCTTTATAAGGGGATAAGAATTCGCCCTTGTCTACTCACGCCTTCTCCTTCCTCCCCCTTCCATCCTTCAGCTCCAGCGGCCAAGTCCCCACATTTCAACATCTCCGGCAAGCATCCGACCATGTCCGGATCCGGAGGCCAAGGCAAATGGATGGTCTCCTCCGTCAAGGAGAAGGACATTACTGAGCTTCGGGCGGCTGGGTACTTGGCGAAGGAAATCGCCACCGTCTTCCAGCTCAGGGGCAAGTCGTCCCCATGCCGAAGCCCAACAAGAGGGTGGTATTCATCCCTCATTTCCTCCGCGGGCTAGGGTTTCCACTCCACCCTTTCGTCCGCGGGCTGATGTACTATTACGGGATAGACTTTCATCATCTATCCCCGAACTCCTTCCTCAACATCTCAGCGTTCATCGTCGTGTGTGAGGCCTTCCTCCGCATCCAACCCCATTTCGGGCTATGGCTCAAAGTCTTCAACGTGAAGCCGAAGGTAGTGGACGGCCAGCACGCGGAGTGCGGGGGAGCCATGGTGAGCAAGCTGGCCAATGTCTCCTGGCCAAAAGGCACTTTCGTGGAGACTATCAAGGAATGGCAGAAACAATGGTTCTACATCACAGAACCCGCGACACAAACTGGGCCGCGGCCGCCGAATTTAACTCCGGCGCTCCCATGCGACTCACCTCCTGGGTCGAGAAGAGCCCGAACTGGTGTTCGCCAGACGAGCTGATAGCGCTGCAGACGCGCGTTCAAAGCATGGTGGACAAGAATGTCAAACTTGTCGATGTGATCCAGGTGATGCTAGTTCGCCGGATTCTCTCGTGCCAGAGCCGAAGCCTCCCGCTATGGAAGTTCAATCCGAAGAAGCACCATACCCTGAAGAGGCTCTTCGAGACCACTCACGAAGATGCCTAGAAATTGCTCTTCAAGGGCAACGAGATACCGCCAGCCATGGATTCGGACCGTGGACACGACATTAACCACCCCGCCAGCGAGGTGTGTTTCCAACACGTCCTCTACTTGTCTGCTCTAAGGAAGATATCTGAGCTTTTACCGTCATTACTTTTTCAGAAATGGATGAAGAGGGCGAAGCGGATCTAGTGTCAGGCTCCGCTGCCTGAAGAACCAGTCATCCCGCATTTAACGAAGATGCTGGTGCCGGCGCCTATAAGACGGCGGAGAAGAAGGCCAAGGGGGTCCTAAGTGGCCCCAGTCGCAAGTGCACTTCGGACGCGACGTCCGAAGACGAGACCCGCTCCTCCGGCGCCGAGGATGACGACGATGAGGAGGAGGAGGACAACCCTCCGCCTGACGAGGGAAGGAAGAAGAGGGCATCCTCCACGAACCTGGAGGCGGGGACGCCCAAAAAGGGGAAGGGCTCTTTTGCGGACAAATCCGCGTGGGACGTCGACAGCAGTCCGGAGCGACACCCCCGCACCAAGCCTCAAGCTGTTTCGTAAGTGCTATGACTCCCACATACCCGTATGTCCAGCCTCTCTATTTCAATGTATTGACATGGTTAATTATGCTATCGCAGTCTGGCCCACAACAGCTCCCAGCGATCCTCATCAAGAGGTTCGTTGGACTCAAAGGAGATGGCCAGCGAGACACCGCGAGCCGCCTACTCTCCCAAGGCCAAAGGAGACGACGAGGTGCTCTCCCAATGGACCTTCCCCGGGCGGGGAGAGGATCAAGAGGCGCCTGAAGGCGAAGCCCCTGTCGCCGAACACCAGGGGGAACGAATCCCCGCGAGACTGGGGACGAGGGCCGTACTCAGTTCGGCCCTCAACCAGACTTGATTCCGGAGACCGATACGGCTCTAGAATCGACACGCAACCTCCTTCGAAAGAAGGGGGTATGCCTATTCCACCGGTGACCCCTGTCCAACCAGGGACACCAGATGGTCTGCTGGAAGCGCTACGAGGCGCTTCCATTGAGGATGAGCAACGTGTTCTTATGAGCACGGTGATTGAAAGGGTTCAGTCCGTTAAGAGCGGACTAACCGAAGCCTGCAGCAACCTGCTAACAGGTTTTGAGGTAAGCGACGCAAAAGGAGAAAATCCCAATATAAACAGTAGCCCCATGTACCTGTGTCGTGGCTGGGAGAAGTTCTACCGTGCCTACGACCTGCGGCTGGGGTACTTCCTTCTCTTCAGGTACGACGACGACGCCACCATGCTCATCGTGAAGGTGTTCAACGCGACTATGTGTCGCATGCGCTACGCTGACGACGATGATGCAGGTACGTTCTACCTCTTCTCATTCCTCTACATTTGGCTTTGTCTCGCATCGATTGTTAACGGTCATTAATTGTTGCATTTGGATAGGCAATGGGAGCAGCAGCAGCGACACTAGCTACAGCCAAAGCAGCAGCGATTCTGGGGCTGTAGCAAAAGCAACAGTGATTCTGGCTGTAGCAAAAGCAGCAGCGATTCAGGCTGCAGCAAAGACAGCAAGGAGGATGATCCGGACTAGAGTGGGGAAGAAGAGGAGCAGAGTGGGCATCAGGCTGAGGATGACCTAGCGATGGTGGTGGCCGACCAAGGGCAGGAGATGGTGGTGGTGCACCATGGGCAAGAGATGGTGGTGGCTGAGGATGACCTAGCGATGGTCATGTCTGTCCTACCTGAAGATGGCCTCACGATGGTGGTGGTGCCTGACAATGACCTCGCGCCGGTGGTGGCGCCGGCGATCCCACAGCTGGGCGACATGACCACGCCAATTGTGGTAGAAGACTACATCCCACTGCCTCCACCGCCTCGCCGCTCTTGGCGCATCAGGCTGAGGAAGGAGAAGGAGAAGAACAATGAGAACTGAACTATGTCAGGTATGTCAGATCTCCAAAATGATCTATATATAGTTAGCTCTAATATGCTTAGTTACCTATGTTAGCTCTAATATGCTTAGTTACATATGTTAGCTCTAATATGCTAAGTTATCTCTACTATGCTTAGTTTCATATAGGTTAGCTCCAAAATTACTTATGTTAGCACAAAATGACCAAGTTTACATAATAAGCTTATAGTCTTCTTCTTCTTCTTCCAAAATGACATAAGTTAGCTATAAGTTAGCTCTAATATGCTTAGTTCACTCAAAGAAGGCATAATTAGCTAGGTTGGCTCCATTTTACCTAAGTTGGCTCTAATATGCTAAGTTATCTCTAATATGCTTAGTTTCCTATAGGTTAACTCCAAAATTACTTATGTTAGCACAGAATGACCAAGTTTACATAATAAGCTTAATTATAGTCTTATTATTATTATTATTGTTATTCTAATCTTCTTCTAGTATTCTTCTAGTCTTCTTCTTCTTCTTCTTCATTTTCTTCCAGGTTAGCTCCATTTTACTTAAGTATGCTTATTTCTTATAGTCTTCTTCTTCTTCTTCATTTTCTTCTTCTTTTTCCAACATCTTGTTTATCATTTTGCAGATTTGATTTAATTCACGGAAGCTTGCATGGATGGAGTGCTTCTTTTCCATTTGTGCTTTTATTTTGTATCAATGAACTTGCATGGTTGGAACTTGTTATATGGATGGATGGATAACGGTGTAGGATGAACAATGTGAAACTTTTGTAATATGTAAGGATGGAACTATATGTGTTGGTTACGTATGTATATATGATGAAACTTGTGTGTTGGATATGCTTGTTGTGTATATATGTGAATTGATGTGTATATCTCTGTATATCTATGAATTGCTGTCAAATTGAATGAATTAAATTAAAAACAGGGTTGTACAGGCTCTTTGCCGTCAGCTAGCTGACGGCAAACATGCCACGTGGCAGCTACATGTGCTTCCTGGGACTAGCATGTTTGAGCACTTTGCCTATAGTGGCAGACGGCAAAGGCCGGATGCTCTTTGCCATCAGCGGCGGACGGCAAAGGCTGCCGTTAGCCGCCAAACGGACTAACAGCACATTTATTGCTGTCAGCTTTCTTTGCCGTCAGCCACTAATGGCAAAGGCCCCTTTGCCGTCTGCTTCAGAAAGCAGACGGCAAAGAAGCTCTTTACCGTAGCCTACTTTGCCGGAGCCTTTTGCCGTCCGCGGCAGACGGCAAAGGCCTTTGCCGTCCGCCATCCTTGCCTTTGCCGTCTGCCGTGGCAGACGGCAAAGTAGCTGATTCCTGTAGTGTTATGATCTTACTTGAGTATTGGGTGTAGCTAATATGTGAGTGTGTTTCATGAATGGATCAATGATTGAGAATAATGGGCTAGGGATAACTTGCTTTAGTGTTGATATTTTGAAAGACATGGTTGCTTGTTGATGTTGGGGAACGTAGCAGAAATTCAAAATTTTCCTACGTGTCACCAAGATCAATCTAGGAGATGCTAGCAACGAGAGGGGAGGAGTGCATCTACATACCCTTGTAGATCGCGAGCGGAAGCGTTCAAGAGAACGGGGTTGATGGAGTCGTACTCGTCGTGATCCAAATCACCGATGATCCTAGCGCCGAACGGACGGCACCTCCACGTTCAACACACGTACGGAGCGGGGACGTCTCCTCCTTCTTGATCCAGCAAGGGGGGAGGAGAAGTTGATGGAGATCCAGCAGCACGACGGCGTGGTGGTGGAAGTAGCGGGATCCCGGCAGGGCTTCGCCAAGCGCAAGCGGGGAGGAAGAGGTGTCACGGGAGGGAGGGAGGCGCCAGGGCTTGGGGTGCTGCTCCCATGCGCCTCCCCACTATATATAGGGGTGGAGGGGGCTGGTTTCTTGCCCTCCAAGTCCATTGGGGCGTTGGCAAAGGAGGGGGAAAGAAATACCATCATTTCCCTTCCCCACTGATTGTTATCCCCCTTTTTTAGGGATCTTGATCTTATCCCTTCGGGATATGATCTTATTCCTTCTAAGGTGGGTTCTTGGTGCGCCTGGACCAGGGGTGTGGGGCCTTGCCCCCACTACCCACGTTCATGTGGGTCCCCCCATGCAGGTGGGCCCCACTTCGGAACCTTCTAGAACCTTCCTGGTACAATACCGAAAAATCCCGAACATTTTCCGGTGGCCAAAATAGGACTTCCCATATATAAATCTTTACTTCCGGACCATTCCGGAACTCCTCGTGACATCCGGGATCTCATCCGGGACTCCGAACGACTTTCGGATTCCCGCATACTAATATCTCTACAACCCTAGCGTCACCGAACCTTAAGTGTGTAGACCCTACGGGTTCGGGAGACATGCAGACATGACCGAGACGACTCTCCGGTCAATAACCAACAGCGGGATCTGGATACCCATGTTGGCTCCCACATGTTCCATGATGATCTCATCGGATGAACCACGATGTCGAGGATTCAATCAATCCCGTATACAATTCCCTTTGTCAATCGGTACGTTGCTTGCCCGAGATTCGATCGTCGGTATCCCAATACCTTGTTCAATCTCGTTACCGGCAAGTCACTTTACTCGTACCGTAATGCATGATCCCGTGACCAAACACTTGGTCACATTGAGCTCATTATGATGATGCATTACCGAGTGGGCCCAGAGATACCTCTCTGTCATACGGAGTGACAAATCCCAGTCTCGATTCGTGCCAACCCAACAGACACTTTCGGAGATACCTGTAGTGCAACTTTATAGCCACCCAGTTACGTTGTGACGTTTGGTACACCCAAAGCATTCCTACGGTATCCGGAGGTTGCACAATCTCATGGTCTAAGGAAATGATACTTGACATTAGAAAAGCTCTAGCAAACGAACTACACGATCTTGTGATATGCTTAGGATTGGGTCTTGTCCATCACATCATTCTCCTAATGATGTGATCCCGTTATCAATGACATCCAATGTCCATGGTCAGGAAACCATAACCATCTATTGATCAACGAGCTAGTCAACTAGAGGCTTACTAGGGACATGTTGTGGTCTATGTATTCACACATGTATTACGGTTTCCAGTTAATACAATTATAGCATGAACAACAGACAATTATCATGAACAAGGAAATACAATAATAACCATTTTATTATTGCCTCTAGGGCATATTTCCAACAGTCTCCCACTTGCACTAGAGTCAATAATCTAGTTCACATCACCATGTGATTAACACCTAAAGTTCACTAGAGTCAATAATCTAGTCCACATCACCATGTGATTAACACTCAATGAGTTCTAGGGTTTGATCATGTTATGCTTACGAGAGAGGTTTTAGTCAACGGGTCTGCAACATTCAGATTCGTGTGTGCTTTACAAATCTCTATGTCATCTTGTAGATGTAGCTACCACGCGCTACTTGGAGCTATTCCAAATAACTGCTCTACTATACGAATCCGGTTTACTACTCAGAGTCATCCGGATTAGTGTCAAAGTTTGCATCGACGTAACCCTTTACGACGAACTGTTTTACCACCTCCATAATCGAGAAAATTCCTTAGTCCACTAGATACTAAGGATAAGTTCGACCGCTGTCATGTGATCCATTCCCGGATCACTGTTGTACCCCTTGACTAACTCATGGCGAGGCACACTTCAGGTGCGGTACACAGCATAGCATACTGTAGAGCCTACGTCTAAAGCGTAGGGGACGACCTTCGTCCTTTCTCTCTCTTCTGCCGTGGTCAGGTCTTGAGTCTTACTCAATACTCACACCTTGTAACACAGCCAAGAACTCCTTCTTTGCTGATCTATTTTGAACTACTTCAAAATCTTGTCACGGTATGTATTCATTTGAAAGTACTATTAAGCATTTTTGATCTATCCTTATAGATCTTGATGCTCAATGTTCAAGTAGCTTAATCCAGGTTTTCCATTAAAAAATACTTTTCAAATAACCCTGGATGCTTTCCAGAAATTCTACATCATTTCTGATCAATAATATGTTAACAACATATACTCATCAAAAAATCTATAGTGCTCCCACTCACTTCTTTGGAAATACAAGTTTCTCATGAACCTTGTATAAACCCAAAATCTTTGATCATCTCATCAAAGCGTTCATTCCAACTCCGAGATGCTTACTCCAATCCTTAGAAGGATTGCTGGAGCTTTGCATACTTGTTAGCATCTTTCAGGATTGACAAAACCTTCTGGTTGTATCACATACAACCTTTCCTCAAGAAAATCGTCGAGGAAACAATGTTTTGACATCCTATCTGCAAGATTTCATAAATAATGCAGTAACTACTAATATAATTCTAACAGACTCTTAGCATCGCTACGAGTGAGAAAGTCTCATCGCAGTCAACTCCTTGAACTTGCCGGAAAACATTTTAATGACAAGTCGAGCTTTCTTAATGGTGACACTTACCATCATTGTCTGTCTTCCCTTTAAAATCCATTTGTACCCAACAGCCTTACGACCATCAAGTAGTTCTTTCGAAGTCTATACTTTGTTTTCATACATGGATCCTCTCGGATTTTATGGCCTCAAGCCATTCGTCGGAATCCGGGCCCACCATCGCTTCTCCATAGCTCATAGGTTCATTGTTGTCTAGCAACATGACTTCCAAGACAGGATTACGTACCACTCTGAAGTAGTACGCATCCTTGTCATCCTATGAGGTTTGGTAGTGACTTGATCTGAAGTTTCATGATCACTATCATAAGCTTCCACTTGAATTGGTGTAGGTGCCACAGGAACAACTTCCTGTGCCCTGCTACACATTAGTTGAAGTGACGGTTCAATGACCTCATCAAGTCTCCACCATCCTCCCACTCAATTCTTTTGAGAGAAACTTTTCCTCGAGAAAGGACCCATTTCTAGAAACAATCACTTTTGCTTCCAGATCTGAAATAGGAGGTATACCCAACTATTTTGGGTATTCTATGAAGATGCATTTATCCGCTTTGGGTTCGAGCTTATCAGCCTGAAACTTTTTCACATAAGCGTCGCAGCCCCAAACTTTTAAGAGACGACAGCTTAGGTTTCTCTAAACCATAGTTCATACGGTGTCGTCTCAACGGAATTGCGTGGTGCCCTATTTAGAGTGAATGCGGTTGTCTCTAATGCCTAACCCATAAACGATAGTTGTAATTCGATGAGACATCATGGTATGCACCATATCCAATAGGGTGCAGTTATGATGTTCGGACACACCATCACAATATGGTGTTCCAGGCGGTATTAGTCGTGAAACAATTTCCACAATTTCTTAATTGTGTGCCAAACTCGTAACTCAGATATTCATCTCTATGATCATATCACAGACATATCCTCTTGTCACGACGATCTTCAACTTCACTCTGAAATTACTTGAACCTTTCAATAATTCAGACTTGTGTTTCATCAAGTAAATATTCTCAGCATCTACTCAAATCATCTGTGAAGTAAGAACATAACGATATCCACTGCGTGCCTCAGCACTCATTGGACTGCACACATCAAATGTATTACTTCCAACAAGTTGCTCTCTTGTTCCATCTTACTGAAAACGAGGCCTTTCAGTCATCTTGCCCATGTGGTATGATTTGCATGTCTCAAGTGATTCAAAATCAAGTGAGTCCAAATGATCCATCTGTATGGACTTTCTTCATGCATATATACTAATAGACATGGTTCGCATGTCTCAATCTTTTCAAAAACGAGTGAGTCCAAAGATCCATCAACATGGAGCTTCTTCATGCGTTTTATACCAATATGACTCAAGTGGCAGTGCCACAAGTATGTGGTACTATCATTACTATCTTATATCTTTTGGCATGAACATGTGTATCACTACGATCGAGATTCAATAAACCATTCATTTTAGGTGCAAGACCATTGAAGGTATTATTCAAATAGACAGAGTAACCATTATTCTCCTTTAATGAATAACCGTATTGCGATAAACATAATCCAATCATTTCTATGCTTAACGCAAACACAAAATAACAATTATTCAGGTTTAACCCCAATCTCGATGGTAGAGGGAGCATGCGATGCTTGATCACATCAACCTTGGAAACACATATCGTCATCTCACCTTTAGCTAGTCTCCGTTTATTCCGCGGCTTTTATTTCGAGTTACTAACACTTAGCAACCGAACCGGTATCTAATACCCTGGTGCTACTAGGAGTACTAGTAAAGTACACATTAATATAATGTATATCCAATATACTTCTGTCGACCTTGCCAGCCTTCTCATCTACGAAGTATCTAGGGTAGTTCTGCTTCAGTGACCGTTCCCCTCATTACAGAAGCACTTAGTCTCGGATTTGGGTTCAACCTTGGGTTTCTTCACTAGAGCAGCAACTGTTTTGCCGTTTCATGAAGTATCCCTTCTTGCCCTTGCCCTTCTAGAAACTAGTGGTTTAACTAACCATCAACAATTGATGCTCCTAATTGATTTCTACTTTCGCGGTGTCAAACATCACGAGTTGCTCATGGATCATCATGTCTATCCCTGATATGTTATAGTTCATCACGAAGCTCTAATAGCTTGGTGGCAGTGACTATGGAGAACCATCACTATCTCATCTGGAAGATTAACTCCCACTCGATTCAAGTGATTGTAGTACTCAGACAATCTGAGCACATGCTCAACGATTGAGCTTTTCTCCCTTAGTTTGCAGGCTTAAGAAACTTGTCAGAGGTCTCATACCTCTTGACGTGGGCACTAGTCTGAAATCCCAATTTCAGTCTTTTGAACATCTCATATGTTCTGCGACGTTTCAAAACCGTCTTTGGTGCCACAATTTTAAACCGTTCAACATTACGCACTGAACTATCACGTAGTCATCAAAACGTGTATGTCAGATGTTCGCAACATCCACAAACGACGCTCGAGGTTCAGCACACTGAGCGGTGCATTAAGGACATAAGCCTTCTGTGCAGCAATGAGGACAATCCTCAGTTTACGGACCCAGTCCGCATAATTGCTACTATCAACTTTCAACTAAATTTTCTCTAGGAACATATCTTAGTAGAACTAAAGTGTAAGCTACGACATTATTTGCAAAGACCTTTTGACTATGTTCATGATAATTAAGTTCATCTGATTATTTAATGAACTCCCACTTAGATAGACATCCCTCTAGTCATCTAAGTGATACATGATCCGAATCGACTAGGCCGTGTCCGATCATCACGTGAGACGGACTAGTCATCATCGGTGAACATCTCCATGTTGATCGTATCTACTATACGACTCATGTTCGACCTTTCGGTCTCTTGTGTTCCGAGGCCATGTCTGTACATGCTAGGCTCGTCAAGTCAACCTAAGTGTTTTGCTTGTGTTCCGAGGCCATGTCTGTACATGCTAGGCTCGTCAACACCCGTTGTATGCGAACGTTAGAATCTATCACACCCGATCATCACGTGGTGCTTCGAAACAACGAACCTTCGCAACGGTGCACAGTTAGGGGGAACACATCTCTTGAAATTTTAGTGAGGGATAATCTTATTTATGCTACCGTCATTCTAAGCAAATAAGATGTAAACATGACAAACAACACATGCAAATCATAAAGTGACATGATATGGCCAATATCATCTTGCGCCTTTGATCTCCATCTTCGAGGCGCGGCATGATCACATTCGTCACCGGCATGACACCATGATCTCCATCATCGTGTCTTCATGAAGTTGTCTTGCCAACTATTACTTCTACTACTATGGCTAACGGTTAGCAATAAAATAAAGTAATTACATGGTGTTTTCATTGACACGCAGGTCATACTATAAATTAAGACAACTCCTATGGCTCCTGCCGGTTGTCATACTCATCGACATGCAAGTCGTGATTCCTATTACAAGAACATGATCAATCTCATACATCACATATATAATTCATCACATCCTTTTGGCCATATCACATCACATAGCATACCCTGCAAAAACAAGTTAGACGTCTTCTAATTGTTGTTGCATGTTTTACGTGGCTGCTATGGGTTTCTAGCAAGAACGTTTCTTACCTACGCAAAAGCCACAACGGTGATATGCCAATTGCTATTTACCCTTCATAAGGACCCTTTTCATCGAATCTGATCCAACTAAAGTGGGAGAGACAGACACCCGCTAGCCACCTTATGCATCAAGTGCATGTCAGTCGGTGGAACCTATCTCACGTAAGAGTACGTGTAAGGTCGGTCTGGGCCGCTTCATCCCACAATGCCGCCGAATCAAGATAAGACTAGTAACGGCAAGCAAATTGAACAAATCATCGCCCACAACTACTTTGTGTTCTACTCGTGCATAGAATCTACGCATAGACCTGGCTCATGATGCCACTGTTGGGGAACGTAGCAGAAATTCAAAATTTTCCTACGTGTCACCAAGATCAATCTAGGAAATGCTAGCAACGAGAGGGGAGGAGTGCATCTACATACCCTTGTAGATCGCGAGCGGAAGCGTTCAAGAGAACGGGGTTGATGGAGTCGTACTCGTCGTGATCCAAATCACCGATGATCCTAGCGCCGAACGGACGGCACCTCCACGTTCAACACACGTACGGAGCGGGGACGTCTCCTCCTTCTTGATCCAGCAAGGGGGGAGGAGAAGTTGATGGAGATCCAGCAGCACGACGGCGTGGTGGTGGAAGTAGCGGGATCCCGGCAGGGCTTCGCCAAGCGCAAGCGGGGAGGAAGAGGTGTCACGGGAGGGAGGGAGGCGCCAGGGCTTGGGGTGCTGCTCCCATGCGCCTCCCCACTATATATAGGGGTGGAGGGGGCTGGTTTCTTGCCCTCCAAGTCCATTGGGGCGTTGGCAAAGGAGGGGGAAAGAAATACCATCATTTCCCTTCCCCACTGATTGTTATCCCCCTTTTTTAGGGATCTTGATCTTATCCCTTCGGGATATGATCTTATTCCTTCTAAGGTGGGTTCTTGGTGCGCCTGGACCAGGGGTGTGGGGCCTTGCCCCCACTACCCACGTTCATGTGGGTCCCCCCATGCAGGTGGCCCCACTTCGGAACCTTCTAGAACCTTCCTGGTACAATACCGAAAAATCCCGAACATTTTCCGGTGGCCAAAATAGGACTTCCCATATATAAATCTTTACCTCCGGACCATTCCGGAACTCCTCGTGACGTCCAGGATCTCATCCGGGACTCCGAACGACTTTCAGATTTCCGCATACTAATATCTCTACAACCCTAGCATCACCGAACCTTAAGTGTGTAGACCCTACGGGTTCGGGAGACATGCAGACATGACCGAGACGACTCTCCGGTCAATAACCAACAGCGGGATCTGGATACCCATGTTGGCTCCCACATGTTCCACGATGATCTCATCGGATGAACCACGATGTCGAGGATTCAACCAATCCCGTATACAATTCCCTTTGTCAATCGGTACGTTACTTGCCCGAGATTCGATCGTCGGTATCCCAATACCTTGTTCAATCTCGTTACCGGCAAGTCACTTTACTCGTACCGTAATGCATGATCCCGTGACCAAACACTTGGTCACATTGAGCTCATTATGATGATGCATTACCGAGTGGGCCCAGAGATACCTCTTCGTCATACGGAGTGACAAATCCCAGTCTCGATTCGTGCCAACCCAACAGACACTTTCCGAGATACCTGTAGTGCAACTTTATAGCCACCCAGTTACGTTGTGACGTTTGGTACACCCAAAGCATTCCTACGGTATCCGGGAGTTGCACAATCTCATGGTCTAGGGAAATGATACTTGACATTAGAAAAGCTCTAGCAAACGAACTACACGATCTTGTGCTATGCTTAGGATTGGGTCTTGTCCATCACATCATTCTCCTAATGATGTGATCCCGTTATCAATGACATCCAATGTCCATGGTCAGGAAACCATAACCATCTATTGATCAACGAGCTAGTCAACTAGAGGCTTACTAGGGACATGTTGTGGTCTATGTATTCACACATGTATTACGGTTTCCAGTTAATACAATTATAGCATGAACAACAGACAAGTATCATGAACAAGGAAATACAATAATAACCATTTTATTATTGCCTCTAGGGCATATTTCCAACAGTTGATATGATTGAGTACTGAAATCTTCATGTCAAAACTAGACTATTGCTTTGAATCATATAAAAGTCCAAATGTCCATGCTACAAAAGAAAAGAATATGTGATGAACATGATAGGAAGCATTCCACATCAAAAATTCTGTTTTTTCTCATTTACCTACTCGAGGACGAGCAGGAATTAAGCTTGGGGATGATGATATATCTCCAACGTATCTTTAATTTTTTATTGTTCCATTTTGTTATATTATCGTTCTTGGATGTTTTACAATCATTTTATAGCAACTTTATATCATTTTTGGGGACTAACCTATTGACAAAGTGCCCATTGCTATTTTTTGCTTGTTTTTTACTTCGCAGAAAATCAATACCAAACCGAGTCCAAACGCATCAAAACTTTTTGGAGATTTTTTTTAGACCAGAAGACATCTAGTGGGCCAAAGAAGTACCAGAGGGGTGCCCCGAGGGGGGCACAATCCCAGGCGCGCCCTGGTGGGTTGTGCCCACCTCGGTGGCCTCCCGCACCACCTCTTCGCCCTATAAATTCCCAAATATTCCAAAACCCCCGAAGAGAATCCTAGATCAGAAGTTCCGCTGCCGCAAGCCTCTGTAGCCATGATAATCCCCAAGTACAAGGAATCATCGTGGCAATTTCCAAAGGTGGAAGTGGTAAGTATGGAGTGTCGAACCCACAAGCAGCTAAAGGTAAGATCAATATTCTCTCAAGCCCTATCTGCCACTGATATGACTCTACGTACACCGAACGTTTGCTTCGAACTAGCAACAAGAAATAAAACTATGTTGTGGGTATGAAGAGGATAACTTTGCATAATATCAGAGAGCTAAAATATGAAAGTAGGTGTTGTTATCATAAAGTTAGAATATATTACGAAATATTATAAATAGCGAGTGTGGAATAATGGTGGATCGTTGTGCGGAATTGTCCTAGGCAATCGTTACAAGACCGGTAATCAGTATTGCAGTTTCATATGAGGGAGAGGCATAAGCTAACATACTTTCTCTACTTGGATCATATGCACTTATGATTGGAACTCAAGCAAGCATCCGCAACTACTAAAGATCATTAAGGTAAAACCCAACCATAGCATAAAAGCAAGAAGTCCTCTTTATTCTCATACGCAACAACCCCCTTACTTGGGTTTGTGTTTCAGTCACTCACCAACCCACTATAAGCGAATCATGAATGTATTGCAACACCCTACAGCGGGAACCCCTAACGCTTGCGCGACACGGAGGGCACCATAGGACTGCATCAAAGTAAAACATACAACTCATACCAATCTAGATCATCAATCAACCCAAAGACAAAAGATATCTACTCAAAACATCATAGGATGGCAACACATCATTGGATCATAATATGTGGCATAAAGCACCATGTTCAAGTAGGGATTACATCGGGGTGCGGGAGAGTGGACCGCGTAAAAGAGACGAGGATGGTGATGATGGTGGTGATGTTGATGAAGACGATCACCACGGCGATGATTCCCCTCCCGATGGCACTCCGGTGCCACCAAGAGAGAGGAGGAGAGGTTCTCCCCCTTGTGCTTCCTCCTCCATGGCCTTCCCCCTCTAGTCCTTGGCCTTCATGGTGATGATGGCCCCTCCGGGATCCTCCTCCATGGCCTCCGGTAATGATGGCCCCTCCGGCAGGGTGCCGGAGAGGGCCTAGATTGATTTCTCGTGGCTACAGAGGCTTGCGGCGGTGGAATTTCCGATCTAGGTTTCTTTCTGGAAGTTTGGGTATATATGAGAGGTGATGGCGTTGATTTCACGTCAGGGGGGGTTTCCGGGCTGTCCACGAGGCAGGGGGCGCGCCCCCCACCCTCGTGGGCAGCCCGGGACTCTTCTGGCCTACTTCCGGTACTCCGTGGGCTTCTTCTGGTCCAAAAATGTTCTCCATCAAGTTGCACGTCAATTGGACTCTGTTTGGTTTTCCTTTTTTGCGATACTCTAAAACAAGGAGAAAACAGAAACTGGCACTGGGCTCTAGGTTAATAGGTTAGTCCCAAAAATCATATAAAAGTGTATAATAAAGCCCATTAAACATCCAAGATAGATAATATAACGGCATGAATACTTCATAAATTATAGATACGTTGGAGACGTATCAGCATCCCCAAGCTTAATTCCTGCTCGTCCTTGAGTAGGTAAATGATAAAAGAAATAATTTATGAAGTGTGAATGCTAGCAAGTGCTTAAGTTTGATCAATGATAATTCTAATCACTTTTTCTAGCATCATTATATGTCATAACAATAGCTCATCTCATAAAACTTTTCATGATCAAGTAACAAGCAATTCACGTGTTAAAGTATAGATCATAAACTTTCTTGGAAACTAACAAACCGTGTTATCAGTCATCAAACAATTACAATTCATCTTATTTTCAGGAAGAGTCTATGTCAGAGCTTTGATTTAGCAAACTCCACATACTCAACTATCATTTAGTCTTTCACAATTGCTAACACTCACGCGATATTTATGGGTTCAAAGTTTTAATCAGACACAGAGAAAGATAGGGGCTTATAGATTCGCCTCCCAACCTTTTACCTCAAGGGTAATGTCAACAATAATAGTTCATGATGCCTTACATCCAATTGGATATATATATATATATATGAATCTTTCCAACACAAGGTGCTTCCCAAAAGATAAAATGTAAAAAGGAAAGGTGAAAATCACTATGACTCTTGCATAAGGTTAAGAGATAAAAGTAAAAGATAGGCCCTTCGTAGAGGGAAGCAGAGGTTGCCATGCGCTTTCGGGGTTGGATGCACAAAATCTTAATGCGAAAGAACGTCACATTATATTGCCACTTGTGATATGGACCTTTATTATGCAGTCCGTCGCTTTTATTTCTTCCACATCACAAGATCGTATAAAGCTTATTTTTTCCACACTAGTCAATCATACATATTTAGAGGGCAATTTTTATTGCTTGCATCGATGACAACTTACTTGAAGGATCTAACTCAATCCATAGGTAGGTATGGTGGACTCTCATGGCAAAACTTGGTTTAAGGATATTTGGAAGCACAAGTAGTATCTCTACTTGGTGCAAAGAATTTGGCTAGCATGAGGGGGAAAGGCAAGCTCAACGTATTGGGCGATCCATGACAATATACTTTATTTCAGATATAAGAAAACATAACCCATTACGTTGTCTTCCTTGTCCAACATCAACCTTTTAGCATGTCATATTTTAATGAGTGCTCACAATTACAAAAGATGTCCAAGATAGTATATTTATATGTGAAATCCCTCTCCCTTCAATATTCTTTCATGAATTGTTCAAGTGACCAATTCTACGTTTGCTAACTTTCAACAAGTTTACTACCTATACTTATTATGTGTGAAGTCATTACTCCCCATATTATAAGCATATGAAACATATATAGATTCAGATTTATGACATTCAATTTATTCAACCATTTACTCATAGGATATACGTGAAGCACATGAGTAAATGACAAACTACTCCAAAAGATATGAGTGAAGAACACTGAGTAGTCAAATAATTAACTAGCCATGGGAGGATTCTTTTACATTCAATATTTCAGATCCAATGATTTTATTCAAACAGCAAGTAAAATTTAAAATACGCTCCAAGCAAAACACATATCATGTGACGAATAAAAATATAGCTCCGAGTAAGGTATACCGATAGTTTTGAAGACGAAAGAGGAGATGCCTTCCGGGGCATCCCCAAGCTTAGGTACTTGATTCTTCCTTGAATATTACCTTGGGGTGCCTTGGGAATCCCCAAGCTTAGGGTCTTTCCACTCCTTATTCTCCTCATATTGATATCTCACCCAAAGCTTGAAAACTTCAATCACACAAAACTTAACAAAACTTCGTGAGATAGGTTAGTATGATAAAGAGTAAACCATCCACTTTGGTACTGTCTAAGACAAGGTTCATAATTTTTCCCACACAATGTCTACTGTACCATATCATTTCTACAATTTATATTGAGAAATATAAGTCATAGAAATTAGAAAACAAGCAAACTATGCAATGAAAACAGAATCTGTCAGAAACAGAACAGTCTGTAATGATCTGAGCATAAACCATACTTATGCTACTCCAAAAATTATGAAATAAATTGGTGGACGTGAGTAATTTTTCTATTAATCTTCTGCAAAAAGAATCAACTCAAAATCTCTCTTATGTAAAAATTGACAGCTAATCTCGTGAGCGCAAAGTTTCTGTTTTTTACAGCAAGATCACATTAACTTTCACCCAAGTCTTCCCAAAGGTCTTACTTGGCACTTTATTGAAACAAAAGATATAAAACATGATTACTACAGTAGCTTAATCATGTAAACACACAAAAACAGTAAGGGTAAATACTGGGTTGTCTCCCAACAAGCGCTTTTCTTTAATGCCTTTTAGCTAGGCATGATGATTTCAATGATGCTCACATAAAAGATAGGAATTGAAGCACAAAGAGAGCATCTTGAAGAATATGACTAGCACATTTAAATATAACCTAGTTCCTATGCCTATGGATTTTGTGAGCACACAATTTATAAGAACAACAATCAACTAGCATAGGAAGGCAAAACAAGTATAACTTCAAAACTTTAAGCACATAGAGAGGAAACTTGATATTATTGCAACTCCTACAAGCATATATTCCTTCCTCATAATAATTTTCAGTAGCATCATGGATAGCAACTTTGTTCTCATACTCAATTGGAACCTCTTCCGAAATAGTGGAATCATTACTAGCTAAAGTTGACACTCTTCCAAATCCACTTTCATAAATATCACACTAAGATTCAACACCCTCCAAAATAGTGGGATCACTAATTCCTAAAGTTGACACTCTTCCAAACCACTTTAAATTATAGTATTATTCATACTCCAAAAGATATAAGTGAAGTTCATGGAGCATTCTACAATTAATATAGACTAACCAATATCCAAGCACAAAATGTTTAAGTGAAGCACACGAAGCATTCTATAAAACCATACTCAAAAGATTTAAGTGAAGCACAAAGAGTAATTCTATAAGATCGTACTTAAAAGATATAAGTGAAGCACATGAAGTATTCTATAGATTGATGAAGGGACATCTCACACTAGCATGGTTCTTGAAGAAAAAGAAAAAAAACAAAGGACACAAATCATGCGGACAAAACAAAAACCGAGGTATACCGATATTTGTTGAAGAAGAAAGATGGGATGCCAACCGGGGCATCCCCAAGCTTAGATGCTTGAGTATCCTTTGAAATATTTACTTGGGGTGCCTTGGGCATCCCCAAGCTTGAACTCTTGCCTCTCTTTATTCTTCTCATATTGATAGCTCCTCGACCTTCGGACACTTCATCCACACAAGACTTCAACAAAAACTTGTGAGATCCGTTAGTGTAATAAAGCAAATCACTACCTTTAGGTACTGTAATGAACTCATTCTTTATTTATATTGGTGTTAAAGCTACTTTATTCCAACTTCTCTATGGTTCATACCCCCCAATACTAGTCATAGATTCATCAAAATAAGCAAACAACACGCGAAAAACAGAATCTGTTAAAAACAGAACAGTCTGTAGTAATCTGGAAGTTTGGTAAACTTCTGTAACTCCTAAAATTATGAAATAAATTTGAAAAATTTGAAAAATTTGTACATAAGTAATGTGCAAAAAGTTTCAGACCCATTTGACCTTCCAGTAAAAAATGTAAATTCATGCACTATAGCGAAAGTTTCTGTTTTTGTTCTGCACATAGTAAACAAGCAATCTAATCATCCTAAAACCAAAGCTTGGCACATTATTTTTATAATACAATGGATATACACAAGGGGATAATTATTTACAGAGAAACTTCCATGAAAAATGCTACATTGTTTCCGTGAGCATGAACACAAGTGCTCAAGGTCGACCCTCACTTCTTCAATGCATAACTTTCCAATCACTTCTCTTTTTGAAAAACTTTTTAGGCATGAGAGGCAAGTAATTTTTTTTGTATTTTCATTATTTAAATTTTTTTTGTATGTTTCACCCACAACTAAACAGAAAAAAAAGGGAAAAAAACAAAATCTACTTAGTGAAGAAAGCAAACAAGCACACACGAGAATATCAACCCCACGCTATTGCTCCCCGGCAACGGCGCCAGAAAAGAGCTTGATAATCCCCAAGTACAAGGAATCATCGTAGCAATTTCCAAAGGTGGAAGTGGTAAGTATGGAGTGTCGAACCCACAAGGAGCTAAAGGTAAGATCAATATTCTCTCAAGCCCTATCTGCCACTGATACGACTCTACGTACACCGAACGTTTGCTTCCAACTAGCAACGAGAAATAAAACTATGTTGGGGGTATGAAGAGGATAACTTTGCATGATATCGGAGAGCTAAAATATGAAAGTAGGTGTTGTTATCATAAAGTTAGAATATATTACTAAATATTATAAATAGCGAGTGTGGAATAATGGTGGATCGGTGTGCGGAATTGTCCTAGGCAATCGTTAACAAGACCGGTAATCACTATTGCAGTTTCATATGAGGGAGAGGCATAAGCTAACATACTTTCTCTACTTGGATCATATGCACTTATGATTGGAACTCTAGCAAGCATCCGCAACTACTAAAGATCATTAAGGTAAAACCCAACCATAGCATAAAAGCATCAAGTCCTCTTTATTCCCATACGCAACAACCCCCTTACTCGGGTTTGTGTTTCAGTCACTCACCAACCCACTATAAGTGAATCATGAACGTATTGCAACACCCTACAGCGGGAACCCCTCACGCTTGCGCGACATGGAGGTCACCATAGGACAGCATCAAAGTAAAACATACAACTCATACCAATCTAGATCATCAATCAACCCAAAGACAAAAGATATCTACTCAAAACATCATAGGATGGCAACACATCATTGGATCATAATATGTGGCATAAAGCACCATGTTCAAGTAGGGATTACAGCGGGGTGCGGGAGAGTGGACCGCATAAAAGAGAAGAGGATGGTGATGTTGATGAAGACGATCACCACGGCGATGATTCCCCTCCCGATGGCACTCCGGTGCCACCAAGAGAGAGGAGGAGAGGTTCTCCCCCTTGTGCTTCCTCCTCCATGGCCTTCCCCCTCTGGTCCTTGGCCTTCATGGTGATGATGGCCCCTCCGGGATCCTCCTCCATGGCCTCCGGTGATGATGGCCCACTCCGGCAGGGTGCCGGAGAGGGCCTAGATTGATTTCTCGTGGCTACAGAGGCTTGCGGCGGTGGAACTTCCGATCTAGGTTTCTTTCTGGAAGTTTGGGTATATATGAGAGGTATTGGTGTTGATTTCACGTCAGGGGGTTTCTGGGCTGTCCACGAGGCAGGGGGCGCGCCCCCACCCTCGTGGGCAGCCCGGGACTCTTCTGGCCTACTTCCGGTACTCCGTGGGCTTCTTCTGGTCCAAAAATGATCTCCGTCAAGTTGCACGTCAATTGGACTCTGTTTGGTTTTCCTTTTCTGCGATACTCTAAAACAAGGAGAAAACAGAAACTGGCACTGGACTCTAGGTTAATAGGTTAGTCCCAAAAATCATATAAAAGTGTATAATAAAGCCCATTAAACATCCAAGATAGATAATATAACAGCATGAATACTTCATAAATTATAGATACGTTGGAGACGTATCAAGCCACAAAAAACCAATCTAGACCCCTTTCCAGCACTCTCTGGAGGGGGAAACCATCACCGGTGGCCATCTTCATCATCCCGGCGGCCACCATGATGAGGAGGGATTAGTCCGCCCTCGGGGCTGAGGGTTTGTACGAGTAGCTATGTGTTTAATCTCTCTCTCTCGTGTTCTTGAGATGGCACGATCTTGATTTATCGCGGGCTTTGTTAATATAGTTGAATCATATGGTGTTTTCCCCTCTCTATCTTGTTGTGATGAATTGAGTTTTCCCTTTTAGATTTCGTTTTATCGGACTGAATACTTTTATGGATTTCAGAACACTTTATGTATGTCTTGCTATGAATACCCGTGGTGACAATGGGGTATCATATTGATTCACTTGATATATGTTTTGGCACTCAACTCGCGGATTCCCGAGGTGACATTGGGGTAATCTATGCATAGGGGTTGATGCACGTTCTTGTCTTTGTTTCTCCGGTAGAAATCTTGGGGCACTCTTTGAAGTTCTTTGTGTTGGATTGAGTATTATGAATCTGAAGTTATTTGGTGTTATTTTAGTATGAACTCTTGGATACATCGATCGGAAAGAATAGCTTCGAGGTGGTTTCGTACCCTACAAACAATTTCTTCTTATGTTCTCCGCTAGATAGGAACTTTGAGTGATTCTTCATCGCACTTTGAGGGATGGTTATATGATCCAATTATATTAGCATTGTTGAGAGATTGCACTAGTGAAATTACGAACCCTAGGCCTCATTTTCAAGCATTGCAATACCGTTTG
The DNA here is from genome assembly GCF_018294505.1 of Triticum aestivum. Classification (NCBI taxonomy): domain Eukaryota; kingdom Viridiplantae; phylum Streptophyta; class Magnoliopsida; order Poales; family Poaceae; genus Triticum; species Triticum aestivum. The sequence continues at coordinate 220,778,586 of NC_057799.1, forward strand.
TGCTCCGTTTTATCAATTTCTACCTTGCTGTTTTTTGTTGTTCCTATTACAAAAATCAATATCTACTATCATTACTACGCTTTTATCACCATCTCTTTGCCGAACTAGTGCACATATGCAAATTACCATTGTATTTGGTGTGTTGGGGACACAAGAGACTTTTTATTATTTGGTTGCAGTGTCGTTTGAGAGAGACCATCTTCATCCTACGCCTCCCATGGATTGATAAACCTTAGGTCATCCACTTGAGGGAAATTTGCTACTGTCCTACAAAACTCTGCGTTGGGAGGCCGAACACGAGTCTACAAGAACAAGTTGTGTAGTAGACATCATACCGCTTGAGGCTATCAGCGGCACTACCGCTCCGGCCCAACGGTACTACTGCTGGCGCCTCCCTTATGTCACTTCCGCGATAAAGGTATACTCCAAGGATGAGGGAAGGAGCCGGAGGATGCGAAAAAGATGTGTACGTGTTGATTCCGCCCTAGCCTTTCCGATACGTACCCCCTCTTGATAGTACGGTGTCTCCTACGACTCAGCTCCACCAAAACCGAAACAAAGGAGAACTACACCATCTTCACCTTGAGCTCTGAGGGGAAAGAATCGTCTCGTGCCAATGAATGAATATCTGAAATGCTCAATGCACACGATTAGTCTGCAAATGCATTGTCATCAATCACCAAAACCACTTAGAGGGAGACATGCCCTAACAATCTCCCCCTTTTTGGTGGACTGATGACAACACTAGATTTGCATAGAGATATAGCAAGAGAATAAGCAAACCCCAAAGACTACAAAATATAGACGTGCTCCCCTAGATGTGTGCACTTAATTAGGAGTGCCTTTGGAATGCAAAGTGCACACATTAGGATCAACACCCCCCTGTATTTTATAGACTGACAGTACTTGCATCTACAATAAGAGAAACCTAAGCTAGGATGCAAGGAGTAGTTAGTGAGCAAAATAGAATCATAAGTTAGGCATGCAACTCACATACTACCAAAGTACTAGACACACATTAGATAATAATAAGATAGGATAGCATATGTCTCACACCATATGACAGGGTAACCAGGTCTCACAAGCACAAACCAAACCCAAGCAAACGACCGACACAAGAGTTTGCGAGAGAGAAAGACAAGGTAAATAAGACACACTCGCAACTAGGCAAATCCCTATGCTCTCTCCCCCTTTGGCATCAAGACACCAAAAGGGCAAAGAGTGCTACTACGGTCACAGGTGATAGCAATGTTAAGAAACCTCATCATCACAGCCCCACGTGGTCGCCCGCGCCTCCGTCATCGGCAGCAGCACCAGGCTGATCGGTGTCTGAATCCGTCCATGCGCAATGCTGAGAGACCCACTCCTCGCCAGTGATCTTGTCCTCTAACCCGCTAGCAACCTCTGCACCCAGTTGGCGCATAAGGACCTTGTGATGGCTGTGTGACTTCTTCTCAAACACATGTGCAATATACTGCCCGTGAGACTCCATGCAGAATAGCTTCTTCATCTTACACTTGAGCTCCTTTGCCCACGAAGGCTCCACTCCAGAGGGCCCATAGTCCTCATCATCATCAGCCTCAGCCTCATCAGCACCAGAAGGAATCTCAGTCTCCAGAATAGGGGTGCCCCAGTGCTCCTTCTGCCTCAGACGTTTAATCTCGTGAGAGACCAAGTCACCGTTCTCCAGCAAGACACCAAGATAAGAGTGCGCCCATGCCTTCTCAATGAGCAACATCGGGTAGAGGGCATAGATGGGGCACTTGCGCTCAGTGATGGCAAAGAGGAGCTCTGACCACATGACATGAGAAATATCCAAGGAATCTCCTGTGTTGTTCTCCTTCTCACGCTGGCAAAACAGTAACATATCCACGAGGAATGAATGAACCATATCCAAGTTCCCAATGCGAGGGAAAAGAGTGTTCCTAAAGATGCAATGGAGGATATCCAGAAAAGGAAACAGCTCATAAGTCTTCTTCTCCGTCTCGGGGTGAACCTTCACTGTGTTGTAGGGACAGAGAGCCGACTTGTGAGTAGAAGTAACATTCTTGTGAGGACAAAAGCCAACGAGGTTGTCAAGCCCATGATCTTAAACACCTAACAGTTCCATGAACGCCTTCCATTTGACTGAGAGAAGTATGCCATTGGTCATCCAAGTCAAAGTCCTTTCCTCATCAGTGCCAAGGTGAACCGTGGCATAAAACTGAGCCACCATATCCGCATCAAAGTCCTTGTTGAACTCCATGAACTTGAGAATGTTTAACTGAGCACACATCTCCAGTGCCTCGCCAAAATAGGCACGATCCTTCTCCAAATAAGCAATGTCGATGGAGCGGACATCTACATAGAGATTCTTCTTTGATTTGAGAACATCAAAGTAGACAGACCACTGAAACCGGTTCCAGAAGGGGCGGTTGACAAGAGCTGGGTCTTGATCTTGAGCATACGGGTTGCAGTGACGAGCCACATAGAACTCCTTAGAGTCCATCTCTGTCATAGACTTGGCCTTCGGCTTGGGCTTGTTGGCAACATGCTTGGAAGGAGGCTTGGGCTGAGTTGGAGGAACACTTGAAGATGCAACAGCTGCCTCAGAAGTGCGATAGCGCTTTGACCCTCCAGGACGCCCGGGGTTGATACGACGGACGGGGGCTAGCTATGAAGTGCCATCACCTGGAACCACACACACCGGCAAAGAAAGCCAACAGAAACGAGCATAAGCCAGCAGAAAAAGCAACAAGAATCAACGGTTGGTATGAGAAAAATGGAGGCCGGCACCCCGAGCGGTAGTACCATTCCTAGGAAGCAGTAGTACCGCCCGCAGCGGTAGTACCGCTCCAAAGGAGCAGTAGTACCGCCAAAGGCGGAGGACGGCGGTCAGGCCACTGCCGCTGCTAGATCTGGTACTACCGGGGGTGCCAAAATCAAAAATACTCCTACCAATCATCAATCCAACTAGTCTAGCAGCCTTCAACGTCCTACTCAAGCCTCGATTTGGCAAAAAAATGGTAAATGCTAAGACTATTGCCCCAAAAGCCTAGATTCGAAAACTATAAGCAACGAGGAGAAGAGCGGAGGCAATACAGGCATCCATGGCAAGAGGAAGGGGTGGGGATCGATTCCATCGGTTGGAAACATGAAGGACGGCCCAGAGAAGGCGGCCCGGCGCGGCCTCCCGCGGCGAGTTCATCATTGGAGAGAGAGGAACGGACGAGGGGGAGAAACACGAATGGGTATGGGGGAGTAAAACTCCCCCTTCCCGATTCGTAACCCACAGTCCTGCCCCACAGCGGTAGTACCGCTCGGGCGGCCCGTAGTACCGCTTGATGCCACTCAGCGGTAGTACCGCCCAGTGAAAACTCGATGATACAAGACAAAACAAAGGCCTAGCTACGAAAAAAATGACGAGCCGAGAGGGAGCAACTCCAAGAGCAAAAGACAACCAAAGACCAGAGACGCACCCATGGAGAGACTAAAAGCAAAACACAACAAAAACACAACCAGTCCAACTAGAGAAAAAGGAAAACAACACACCTCTCATGGAGACGGCAGTGGCCGAGGCCACCTATGTTTGAGTCAATTGGTATGGCACCGTGAATATTTTAACGTTGGGCCCATGACCAAAACTCATCTTTGAAGCACAAGTACCATAAAAAGGCTAATGTGAAAGACATGATCGATTTATGCATAATGGGGGGAGGGAGAGTTGATTGAGAGAACAACACTCCCCCTATGTCCATGCCTACATCTAGAACAAGATATAATGATGAGTGCGGCGGGGTGTGCCCAGATTCAAGCCACATTGCTCAAATCAATGATATTTAGCTCATGCCTTAACTCACGAAATCTTGCTTCATCTAGAGGCTTGGTGAAGATATCCGCTAGTTGCTCTTGAGTGTTGATGTAGATGATATCAATATCTCCCCGCTTGATGTGATCCCGAATAAAATGATGACGAATCTCAATATGTTTCGTCTTGCTATGTTGCACCGGATTGTGAGAAATCTTGATAGAACTTTCATTGTCACATAGAAGAGGCACTTTGTCACAAGTGACACTATAATCCTTTAAAGTTTGCCTCATCCATAGCAACTATGCACAACAACTTTCATTGGCTACATACTCGGCCTCGGTGGACGAGAGAGACACACAATTTTGCTTCTTCGAAGACCAACTCACCAAAGAGCGACCAAGGAATTGGCACCCTCCGGAAGTTGACTTCCTATCCACACAATCTCCCACCCAATCTGAGTCCGAGTAACCCATGAGATCGAAGCTTGCTCCTTTAGGGTACCATAAGCCAAAGTTTGGGGTATGAGCCAAATATCAAAAGATTCCTTGACCGCCACAAAGTGGCTTTCCTTAGGTGCGGCTTGAAATCATGCACAAATTCCCACACTCAACATGATATCCGGTCTAGATGCACAAAGGTAAAGCAAGGATCCAATCATGGAGCGATATACCTTTTGATCCACCGCTTTACCATTGGGATCACTGTCAAGCTTGCATTTGGTGGGCATGGGAAACTTGACCGGCTTGACATTATCTAGCTTGAATCTCTTGAGCTTGTCTTGGGTATACTTGGCTTGGTTGATGAATGTTCCTTCTCTTCTTTGCTTGGCTTCGAACCCAACAAAGAACTTCAACTCTCCCATCATAGACATCTCAAACTTCTCGGTCATTAGTGCGGCAAACTCATCATTGAAAGATTTGTTAGGAGAACCAAAAATAATACCATCAACATATAGTTGGCATATGAACAAATCCCCTTTGACCAACTTAGTAAGAAGAGTGGGATCGATTTTCCCAATTTCAAACCCACAATCTTGTAACAACTCAGTAAGGTGCTCATACCACGCACGTTGGGCTTGTTTAAGGCCATAGAGCACCTTCTTGAGTTTGTATACATGATTGGGGAGCTTGGGATCCTCGAATGCCGGAGGTTGTTTGACATACACCAACTCATTCAAAGGACCATTTAGAAATGCACTTTTCACATCCGTTTGTTGTAATTTAAATTCATGATGAGATGCATATGCAAGCAACATGCGAATAGATTCAAGACGTGTAACGGGGGCAAAGGTTTCACCGTAGTCGATACCCTCGACTTGGGAGTAGCCTTGTGCCACCAATATCGCCTTGTTCCGAACAACCACACCGTTCACATCTTCCTTGTTCTTGAATGTTCCTCCGTTGGCCTTGGCACTAATTCCCAAACTTGATTGCACTCAAAGTTGTTGAGTTCATCATGCACGTCTTCAAGCCAATCATCATCAACGAGCGCCTCATATACCTTTTGGGGTTCAACACACGAAACAAACACGTGATGCTCACGAAAGTTTGACAATTGTTTACGAGTAGTTACCCCTTTTCTCAAGCTTCCAAGTACATTCTCCATGACATGTTATTGATGCTTTAGCTTGGAAGCCACCTTGGCAGCACGGTGCTCCAAAAGTTCCTTCATGGGAATTTGAGGATCATCTTGATTATCTTGAGCATCGTCTTGAGTTTGCTCTTGATCTTGAGTTTGTTCTTGATCTTGAGCGAGCTTGGAGGCATGAACTTGATCTTGGGCATCATTCGGTATTCACCATCTCCATGGGGTTGATCTTACCCTTTATCTTGTTCATTGAGATGAGGGCCTTCAATTTTTTCTTAGGAAGCGTGTGGGTCTAGCGTAGGTGATGGCTCCACTTGAGTAGAGCATTGTCCTTCTCCTTCGGCCACAAGGGGTTCCTCAACGGGGAGTATATGACCAATCCCCATTCTTCTTATGGCTTGGGGAGGAATTTCATCACCTACATCACAAAGACCACTTTGCTCCACTTGGGAGTCGTTATTTTCATCAAACTCCATGTTACTCATCTCCTCAATGAGTCTGGTGGACTTGTTGAGGACACGGTAAGCATGAGAGTTTGTAGCATAACCAACAAATATGCCCTCTTGAGCTCTAGGTTCGAATTTAGACAAACGAACACCTTTCTTGAGAATGAAACACTTACAACCGAACACCCGGAAGTACTTGAGGTTGGGCTTGTTGCCGGTAAGTACGTATCTCATATGGAGTCTTGTTCAAGCCTTTGCGGAGGTAGAGCCTATTGGATGCATGACATGCGGTTTTGATGGCTTCGACCCAAAATTTGTACGGAGATTTGAATTCCGCCATCATGGTCCTTGCCGCGTCCATCAACGTCCGGTTCTTCCTCTCTGCCACACCATTTTGTTGAGGGGTATAGGGTGCATCATATTGGTGCTTGATCCCCTCATCACTAAGAAACTCATCCAAGGTGTAGTTCTTGGACTCGGTGTCGTTGTCACTTCTAATCATCAATATCTTTGCTTCATGTTGATGTTGAGCTTCATTTGCAAAGTTGATGACGGTTTGTTGGGTCTCACTCTTCCTCCTGAAGAAGTATACCCATGTGTATCTTGAGTAGTCATCCACAGTATCCAAGCAATACTGTCTTCCACCAAGACTATCAAAGGATGGAGGACCAAAGAGATCCGTGTGAAGGAGCTCCAAGGGCCTCTTCGAGTATATGATAGTTGAGGGTCGGTGAGCCGTTTCATGAAGCTTTCCTTTGATACAAGCACTGCAAGCACGGTCTTTGGCAAAGCTCACATTTGTTAGTCCATGGACGTGATCCCCTTTGAGGAGGCTTTGCAAAGATCTCATATTGACATGGGCTAGTCGGCGATGCCAAAGCCAACCTACATCAACTTTAGCCATTAGGCAAGTCGTTGCCTTAGTGGGTCGCTCCGAAAAGTTCACCACATAGAGCCCGTTCTCGACATGCCCAACAAAGGCTACTTTAAGAGTCTTGCTCCATAAAAGGGCCACGGTATCAAGATCAAAGAATGTTGCAAAGCCCATAAGTGCAAGTTGACAAACTGAAAGTAAGTTGTATGCAAGAGACTCAACAAGCATGACCTTCTCAATAGATAAATCTTGAGAGATGACCATCTTGCCAAGTCCCAATACCTTAGAAGTTGAGGCATCACCAAATTGGACATGGGTGGGAATGGAATTGGATGCACATCCACCACCAAGTCCTTGCTCCCGGTCATATGATTTGTTGATCCACTATCGAGCAACCATGACACCCCACCGGAAGCAAACTCCTACAAGAGATCAATGCTTGGATTTAGGTACCCATTTTTGAATGGCTCCTTTAATGTTAGTAACAAGGGTATTAGGAACCCAAATAGACCATTCAATGTACTCGTAAGAAGAACTAACAAATTTGGCATAAACATGACCATCACTAGCACGTCACAAAACATAAGAGGGGTTAAAGTCGCCGACTTTGTTGCTAGGGGCGGTTTTGCCCTTCTTGGTGTTACCACCCACTTCCTTGTTCTTCTTCTTCTCATGAGCACCCTCACCTACCTTGATAAAGATGTCCTTGAGCGGGAGAGGTTGCTTGGTCTTGTTCTTCTTCTTTTTCTTCTTTGACTTGGGTACAAACCCAATTCCTTCCTTTCCTACAACTTCATATTGATTGCTCAAAAGGTCATTGAGGCTCTTCTCGCCTCGTATGCAAGGCACAAGGCCCTTCTCAAGTTGCTCTTTCAACTTAGCATTTTCCTCCACAAGGTGCACATGCTCGCAACAAGGGTTAGTAGCATGGGCATTATCAATTAGAATGAAAGGATGGCAAGTGGAAATCTCCTTCGTTAGTTTCACTTGGAGTTGATCATGAGACTCTTTGAGAGAAGCATGAACACCCTTCAAGACCTTGTGAGCCTTGTCAAGCGTATTAAATTCTTCCTGGAGTCTATCATGGCCAACCCCAAGTGCAACTTTCTCGGATTTAAGCACACGAGTAAAAACAGTAGCATGATCAACATCTTTTTGCAATTTGGCATGATCAACATTGTGTGACTCCTCAAGAGTCAAACGAAGATCTCGCTCTTCCTCTAGAGCAATGGAAAGATCCGCAATCTCATCGGCATAGTCACGACTATGCCCCTCCAACTTGGAGATAGTATCCTCATGCGACTCTATGATATCATTGGCCTCACCAAGTTGTTCCAAGAGAGCAACAAAGTGCTTCTTGTATTCACACTTGAGCTTGCTCACAAACTTGGTGAACTCATTCTCATCAACTTTCTCCACCTCACTATCATCAACATAATCTAACAATGAAGGAGTAGTAATGATGGTGGTTTTGATGTTGGGAGTTACCTTGTTGATACCTTTGGCCATAAGACACTAGTCACCCACAGGCACCAATCTATAGTTCCGGTAACAAGATTGAATACAAGAGATGAACTAGGGTTTTAGATGAGATGGTGTTGTTGAAGATGTTGATGGAGATTGCCCTCCCCAAGATGGGAGAGTTTTTGGTGATGATGATGACGATGATTTCCCCCTCCGGGAGGGAAGTTCCCTCGGCAGAATCGCTCCGCCGGAGGGCAATAGTGCTCCTGCCCAAGTTCTGCCTCGAGAAGGCGGCGCTCCGTCCCGAAAGCCTTCTCCTTATTTTTTCTAGGTCAAAATGACATATATACCAGAAGATGGGCACCAGTGGTGGGCCGAGGAGGCCACAACCCACCAGGGCGCGCCTGGGGGGCCTGGCACGCCCAGGTGGGTTGTGCCCACCTGGTGGCCCCATCTGATGATTATTGGCTCCAATAGTTCTTAAATAATCCATAAAAAATCTCCGTGAAGTTTCAGCTCATTTGGAGTTGTGCAGAATAGGTGGCCTGACGTAGCTTTTTCAGGTCCAGATTTCCAGCTGCCGGAATTCTCCCACTTGGTGTGTACCTTGCAAATTATGAGAGAAAAGGCATTAGAATTACTCCAAAAGAATTATTATGGATAAAAACATTATAAATAACAGTAAGAAAACATGCTGCAAAATAGACGTATCAGTTGTCATTTGATAATGGGATCACATCATTAGGAGAATGATGTGATGGACAAGACCCATCCGTTAGCTTAGCATAATGATCGTTTGGTTTTATTGCTATTGCTTTCTTCATGTCAAATACATATTCCTGCGACTATGAGATTATGCAACTCCCGGATACCGGAGGAATGCCTTGTGTACTATCAAACGTTACAACGTAACTGGGTCATTATAAATATGCTCTACAGGTATCTCCAAAGGTGTTTGTTGAGTTGGCATAGATCGAGATTAGGATTTGTCACTCCGGGTATCGGAGAGGTATCTCTGGGCCCTCTCAGTAATACACATCATAAGCTTGCAAGAAAACGACTAAGGAGTTAGTCACGAGGTGATGTATTACGGAATGAGTAAAGAGACTTGCCGGTAAAGAGATTAAACTAGCTATGAAGATACCGACGATCGAATCTCGGGCAAGTAACATACCGATGGACAAAGGGAATTATGTATGTTGTCATAACGGTTTGACCGATAAAGATCTTCGTAGAATATGTAGGATCCAATATGGGCATCCAAGTTCTGCTATTGGTTATTGACCGGAGAGGTGTCTCGGTCATGTCCACATAGTTTTCGAGCCCCGCACGCTTAATGTTCGATGAAGATATAGTATTATATGAGTCATGTGATTTGGTTACCGAATGTTGATCGGAGTCCCGGATGAGATCAAGGACATGACGAGGAGTCTGGAAATGGTCGAGAGGTAAATATTAATATATAGGACGATGGTATTCGGACACCGGAAGTGTTCCGGAGGGTACCGGGTACATATCGGGTCACCGAAAGGGGTTCCGGGCACCCCCGACAAAAGATATGGGCCTTATGGGCCAAGAGGGGAAATGCACCAGCCACAAGGGGCTGGTGCGCCCCCCATATTGGCCGGCCAAGGTGTAGAAGGAAAGGGGAAGGAGGAAAGGTAAGTGTGGATTAGGATTCCCACTTCCTTCTCTCTCCCTCCCTCTTTCCTTCCCCCTCCGACAAACATGGCAGGGGGGCGCGGTCAAGGGCAGGAGCCCAAGTAGGATTCGGTCCTACTTGGGGCGCCCCTAGGCCTCTCCCCTCTCCCTCCCACCTATATATATGAGGAGGGGGGCGCCTAGCACACACCAGACAATTGCCTAGCCGTGTGCGGCGCCCCCCTCCACCGTTTACATCTTCGGTCATACTTTCGTAGTGCTTAGGCGAAGCCCTGCGGATATCACTTCACCATCACCATCACCACGCCATCGTGTTGCCGAAACTCATCAACTACTTCGCCCATCTTGCTGGATCAAGAAGGTGAGGACGTCACCAAGCTGAACGTGTGCAGAACGCGGAGGTGTCGTGCGTTCGGTACTTGATCGGTTGGAGCGCGAAGAAGTTTGACTACATCAACCGTGTTGTTAAACGCTTCCGCTTACGGTCTACAAGGGTACGTAGACACACTCTCCCCTCTTGTTCCTATGCATCTCCATAGATAGATCATTGCGTGTGCGTAGAAATATTTTGTTTTCCATGCAACGTTTCCCAACAATGGCATCAGAGCCAGGTCTATGCGTAGATGATATGCATGAGTAGAACACAAAGAGTTGTGGGTGGTGATAGTCTTACTGCTTACCACCAACGTCTTATTTTGATTCGGCGGTATTGTGGGATGAAGCGGCCCGGACCAACCTTACATGTCCACGCACATGAGACCGGCTCCACCGACTGACATGCAACTAGTTTTGCATGAAGGTGGCTGGTGGGAGTCTGTTTCTCCTACTTTAGTTGAATCGAATTTGACTGCGGCCGGTCCTTGAAGAAGGTTAAAACAACAAACTTGATGAAAGACCATTGTGGTTTTTGCCGTAGGTAAGAACGGTTCTTGCTAGAAGCTCGTAGCAGCCACGTAAAACTTGCAACAACAAAGTAGAGGACGTCTAACTTGTTTTTGCAGGGTATGTTGTGTGGTATGGTCAAGACATGATGTGATATAAGTTATTGTCTGAGATGATCATGTTTTGTAAGACATCTGGCAACCGGCAGGAGCCTTATGGTTGTCTCTTTATTGTATGAAATGCATACGCCATGCAATTGCTTTACTTTATCACTATGCGTTAGCGATAGTTGTAGAAGCAATATATAGTTGGCGAGACGACCACGACGCAATGATGGACATCAAGGTGTCAGATCCGTGATGATGGAGATCATGACGATGCTTTGGAGATGGAGATCAAAAACACGAGATGATGATGGCCATATCATGTCACATATTTTGATTGCATGTGATGTTTATCTTTTATGCATCTTATTTTGCTTATTACGGCGGTAGCATTATAAGATGATCCCTTCACTAAATTTCAAGGTAAAAGTGTTCTCCCTGAGTATGCACTGTTGCTACAGTTCGTCGTGTTGAGACACCACGTGATGATCGGGTGTGATAGACTCTACATTCACATACAACGGGTGCAAGACAGTTTTGCACATGCAGAATACTTGGGTTAAACTTGACGAGCCTAGCATGTACAGACATGGCCTCGGAACACTGGATACCGAAAGGTTGAACGTGAATCATATAGTAGATATGATCAACATAGAGATGTTCACTATTGATGACTACCCCATCTCACGTGATGATCGGACATGGATTAGTTGATTTGGATCACGTATCACTTTGATGACTTGAGGGATGTCTATTTAAGTGGGAGTTCTTTAGTAATTTGATTAATTGAACTTTAATTTATCATGAACTTAGTCCTGATAGTATTTGCAAATTATGTTGTAGATCAATAGCTCGCGTTGTAGCTCCCCTATGTTTTGATATGTTCCTAAAGAAAACTAAGTTGAAAGATGATAGTAGCAATGATGCCGACTGGTCCGTTATCTGAGGATTATCCTCATTGCTGCACAAAAGAATTATGTCCTTGATGCACCACTAGGTGATAGACCTGTTGTAGGAGCAGATGCAGACGTTATGAGCGTTTGGCAAGCTCGATATGATGACTATTTGATAGTTTAGTGCGCCATGCTTTATGGCTTAGAACCGGGACTTCAAAAACGTTTTGAACGCCACAGAGCATATGAGATGTTCCAAGAGCTGAAATTGGTATTTCAGACTCATGCCCGTGTCGAGAGGTATAAGACCTCTAACAAGTACTTTGCCTACAAAGATGGAGGAGAATAGCTCAGCCAGTGAGCATGTGCTCAGAATGTCTGGGTACTACAATCGCTTGAATCAAGTGGGAGTTAATCTTCTAGGTAAGATAGTGATTGACAGAGTTCTCTAGTCACTATCACCAAGCTACTAGAACTTCGTGATGAACTATAATATGCAAGGGATGACGAAAACGATTCCCGAGCTCTTCGCGATGCTGAAATCGGTGAAGGTAGAAATCAAGAAAGAGCATCAAGTGTTGATGGTTAACAAGACCACTAGTTTGAAGAAAAAAGGGCAAGGGAAAGAAAGGGAACTGCAAGAAGAATGGCAAGCAAGTTGCCACTCCCGTGAGCTAGACCCAAGCCTGAAACTGAGTGCTCCTACTGCAAAGGGAATAGTCACTGGAAGCGGAACTTCCCCAAATACTTAGCGGATAAGAAGGATGGGAAAATGAACAAAAGTATATTTGATATACATGTTATTGATGTGTACCTTACTAGTGTTCGTAGTAGCACCTGTGTATTCAATATCGGTTCAGTTGCTAAGATTAGTAACTCGAAATAGGAGTTGCATAATTAATAGAGACTAGTTAAGTGCGAGGGGACGATGTGTGTTGGAAGTAATTCCAAGGTTGATACGATCAGCATCGCACACTCCCTCTACCTTCGGGATTAGTGTTAAACCTAAATAAATGTTATTTGGTGTTTGGATTGAGCATGAATATGATTAGATCATATTTATTGCAATACGGTTATTCATTTAAGTTAGAGAATAATTGTTATTCTGTTTACATGAATAAAACCTTCTATGGTCATACACCCAATGTGAATGGTTTATTGAATCTCGATCTAGTGATACACATATTCGTAATATTGATGCCAAAAGATGCAAAGTTGATAATGATAGTGCAACATACTTGTGGCACTGCCGTTTAGTCATATTGGTGTAAAGCGCATGAAAAAACTCCATGCGGATGGACTTTTGGAATCACTTGATTATGAATCATTTGATACTCGCGAACCATGCCTCATGGGCAAGATGACTAAAACTCCGTTCTTCGGAATAATGGAGCGAGCTAATGACTTATTGGAAATAATGCATACCGATGTATGCGGCCCGATGAGTATTGAAGCACGCGGCGGGTATCATTATTTCCTGACCTTCACAGATGATTTGAGTAGGTATGGATATATCTACTTGATGAAACACAAGTCTGAAACATTTGAAAAGTTCAAATAATTTCAGAGTGAAGTGGAGAATCATCATAATAAGATAATAAAATTTCTATGGTCTGATCGTAGAGGTGAATATTTGAGTTATGAGTTTGGCCTTCATTTAAAACAATGTGGAATTGTTTCACAACTCACGCCACCTAGAACACCACAGCGTAATGGTGTGTCCAAATGTCGTAACCGTACTTTATTGGACATGGTGTGATCTATGATGTCTCTTACCGATTTACCACTATCGTTTTGGGGTTATGCATTAGAGACAGTTGCATTCACGTTAAATAGGGCACCGTCTAAATCCGTTGAGATGACACCGTATGAACTGTGGTTTGGCAAGAAATAAGCTATCGTTTCTTAAAGTTTGGGGTTGCGACACTTATGTCAAAAGGCTTCAGCCTGATAAGCTCGAACCCAAATCGGAGAAGTGCGTCTTCATAGGATACCCTAAGGAAACAATTGGGTACACCTTCTACCACAGATCCGAAGGCAAGATCTTTGTTGCCAAGAATGGAATCTTTCTAGAGAAGGAGTTTCTCTCGAAAGAAGTGAGTGGGAGGAAAGTAGAACTAGATGAGGTAATCGTACCTTCTCTCGAATTGGAAAGTACCACACCAGAGAAATCCGTTCCCGTGATGCCTAGACCAATTAGAGAGGGAGCTAATGATGATGATCATGAAACTTCAGATCAAGTAACTACTGGACCTCGTAGGTCGAGCAGAGCACGTTTCGCACCAGAGTGGTACGGTAATCCTCTTCTGGAAGTTATGTTACTAGACCATGGCGAACCTACGAACTATGAAGAAGCTATGATGAGCCCAGATTCTGATAAATGGCTTGAGGCCATGAAATCTGAGATAGGATCCATGTATGAGAACAAAGTGTGGACTTTGGTGGACTTGCCCGATGATCAGCGAGCCATAGAGAATAAATGGATCTTCAAGAAGAAGACTGACGCTGATGGTAATCTTATTGTCTACAAAGCTTGACTTGTCGCAAAAGGTTTTTGACAAGTTCAAGGAGTTGACTACGATGAGACTTTCTCACCCGTAGCGATGCTTAAGTCTGTCTGAATCATATTAGCAATTGCCGCATTTTATGATTATGAAATCTGGCAAATGGACGTCAAAACTTCATTCCTTAATGGATTTCTTAAAGAAGAGTTGTATATGATGCAACCAGAAGGTTTTGTCGATCCTAAAGGTGTTAACAAAGTGTGCAAGCTCCAGCGATCCATCTATGGATTAGTGCAAGCATCTCGGAGTTGGAATATACGCTTTGAAGAGGTGATCAAAACATATGGTTTTATACAGACTTTCAAAGAAGCCTGTATTTACAAGAAAGTGAATGGGAGCTTTGTGGCATTTCTGATATTATATGTGGATGACATATTGTTGATCGGAAATGATATAGAATTTCTGGATAGCATAAAAGGATACTTGAATAAGAATTTTCAATGAAAGACCATGGTGAAGCTGCTTATATGTTGGACATCAAGATCTATAGAGATAGATCAAGACGCTTGATAGGACTTTCACAAAGCACATACCTTAATAAAGTTTTGAAGAAGTTGAAAATGGATCAGCCAAAGAAAGGGTTCTTGCCTATCTTACAAGGTGTGAAGTTGAGTAAGACTCAAAACCCGACCACGGGAGAATATATAGAGAGAATGAAAGTCATTCCCTATGCCTCAGTCATAGGTTCTATAAAGTATGCCATGCTGTGTACCAGACCTATTGTATACCTCGCCATGAGTTTGGCAAGGGGGTACAATAGTGATCCAGGAGTAGATCACTGAAAATCAGTCAAAATTATCCTTAGGTACCTAAAGAGGACTAAGAAAGTGTTTCTCGGTTATGGAGGTGATAAAGAGTTCATCATAAAGAGTTACGACGATGCAAGCTTTGACACCGATCTAGATGACTCTGAGTCTCGATCTGGATACATATTGAAAGTGGGAGCAATTAGCTAGAGTAGCTCCATTGTAACGCCCCGAGACCGACGCTCCAGACGGCTTCCATGTTTTTCGTTGTCGCCGCGTGTTTTATTTTATTTATTGCATTCATCATTGCATCATCCGCATTGCATCTGCATGTTTTCATAAAGTTTGCATCCGTTCGTAGTTCCCGCTTCTCCCTGTTGCCTTCGTTGCCCCTTTCGAGTCCAACTGTGTAACGCCCCGAAACCAACGCTTCAGAAGACTTCCTTATTTTCGTGATCGCCGTGTGTTTCTTTTGTGCTTGCTCTTTTATTTTTTGCATTGTCATCCGCATCGTGGGCGTTACAAGTTGGTAATCAGAGCCATCCCCGACTTAGGAGCCCCCTGCTTGATCAAATCGCTGGCGTTGTTGAGTCTAGAACAAAAATGTTTTGAGTCTTAGGATTATATATATCGGAGAGTAGGATTTTTTTTACTCCTCAGTCCCTTCGTCGCTCTGGTGAGGTCTCCTGACGTAGAAGTTTTGACTTTTCTCTCCTCAAATTTCACTAAAAAAAATTAGGATCACGCGGGTATCTTAGAATCGTTCCGATGGTTTTGTGACGAGAACATTGTTCTTGGTGCCTCCTGACATTTAGGGGTTGTGGCAGTGTCCCGGGGAGTTGAGCTCCGAGGTGTTGTCGTCACAATTTTATCGTTGCAGTTCTGGAATACCTGAGTTTCGCCGACATCGAAATCTCTTTTATGCAGTTGTTGGTGAGATCACCTCGACGCCACCCAGTACTGGGGCGGGAGTTCAGGAGTATTGCCATAACTCGTATAACGGATGCTTTTCGAAGGTTGAGGTAAACGATTTTCGAAGGTTTCTTGGTTATGTGTTGACGGATGGATACAGCTGGATCTAGGTATTGTTAGTTTGGGTGATATATTTTGTGTCCCCTGTATCCCCAACACCTGATTGCATAACCAGAAAGTTTCGGGAGTTTATAAGTGGGAATTCAAGTAGCTCCTAGGATATCTTTCCGACAGACGCATGATATGAGATTGGGGTTCGACGTCTAGTGGTCCGCCTGTACACGGTTGGTTTTACAGTGGTCTCGTAGTGTCTTAAAGAGTCCTTGGCTATGCCGACTCGGGGACGCTTCGTATGTCATGTGCACTGCCTTGTACATGATGGTGTTGTACGATCGAGCCCGTGTGGGCCCCACCACGAAAACTTCGGACGAAATCTCTATCATATGTTTGTTCCGGCTTATTTTGCAAGCCAATCCTTTGTTTTGTTTTGTTTTCTGGTATTCGAGTTGCTTCGAAGTCAAATGTTGAATCCATACCTTCCCTAAACGGTGTTCTCAAGTTGCTATGTGAATACTAATCCTTCTTGATCATCGAGATCGTCATGTTAATTCTATTTCCAACCGGTGTGCTTCTCTTCAAGTGGATCCGATCATTTTCAACATCTGCAAGATCAACTCTAAGTTTTCTCAACGGTGTTTGTTTCATCCGTCCCAAGGTGCCTTTGTTTTTCCCGCCCTCCCACCCTCTTGCTTCAAGAACTCAGATTCCTTAACCAAGTATCCATTTTATTCACGTGAAGTCCCTTCATTCTTTTCAATCAATGTTCTTATCTGGTGATTCTCGGGAAGATGCTCAGGAAGCTTCAAGTTTATCATTCTTCATTCTCGTATTCTTTTCGGGTGGATTCAATTGAAGCTTTCAGTGTTGATTATAGACCTTTCCTCCTTTCAAATGCTTTCTCATGCTGGTGTACCTTTTTAATCATCCACTTCTCGCCATTCATTGGTTCCGGAGTGTACAAGATACCTCAGAAGATTCACATTTCCATCCCCAATCCGTTCAAGTTCTTTTGAGGATGCTATTTCATTCAAGCCATTTAATTAAACCGGTGCAATCTCCTTTTCAAGTAATCATTTCAACGGTGGTTCTTTTCAGTGGGCCCTAACCCACAGGTCTTTTCCCAGGATCTTACCTGACTCTTCTAATTTATCCGGAGCGATTCTCAAATTCTCTCCAAAGTTTGACGTAAGAATGATTTATCATCAGACAAATGTCTTTCTCCAAGATCTTTCAAATTCTTTTCGTCGTTGGTTCAACCTTTCCAATTTTTCATTCCGGAGTGCCTTAATAATTCTTGGTGGTGTTTCTCGTCATCATTCTCAACATTTGAAGAACGAAGAAGAATTTCTCTTGAATCTTGGTCCGTTCTCTTGAAGATTCATAGTTCTAGCTTATGCCATCCTCTCATAATTGTTTTCGATTGTGAGAATTCTTTTCTTACCCATCCGGAGCATTTCATGAGTTGTTTTCATTTCTTGATCATCCAAAGGCCATCATTTCAGAAGATTTCTTCGTTCTAAGTTTTCAGCCTTGTTCTCCAATTATTCTAAATTGATGTCAATTTCGTTCATCTCCATATTCTTCCGGTGCATCGTTCAAAGTATTCTCTAATCAGCTCGTGATCTCTTCGTTCTCGTGTACCAAATTCCCCTCGAGTATTTTCGCGCGTTCTTTAATTCTTACGGTGTTTCGTCCTCTTTTCTTCGTTCATTTTCAATTCTTACGGTGGTTCGTTCAAGATTTCTCTTCCTTGGTTATCATATAAATTTATTTGTTGTTTCAATCCTACCGGTGGTTCATTGAAGACTTTTCTCAAGTTTGAGCAATATCTATCTTAATCCTTTCTACAAAAATAAGTAGTATGCCAAAATCCGTTGCTTGTCATCAATTTAAATTGGTGAAGGATACGCGTAATGTAATTCTTATTCTTGTTTCCATCCAAGTGATTAATTCCTTATTCCGGAGATTCATCAAAAAAAATTGATCTCATTTGTTCTTTTTCTTTCCGGAGCTCCAAGTTATTTCAATTATATCATTTCAAAGCTCCATCTAAATCATTGCAAGGCTTCTCCCGGAGTTCTTTTTAAGTTTCCATTTCGTTTGATCATTCTTTTATTACCGGAGTTCTTCATGGAGGCTCTACATGGTGATTCGTCAAGGATTCCTTTCATTCTTCAATTGGTCTTCAAGATTTCTCTCGGAGTCAAGATCCGTCAAGCTATACTCTAAAATAAACAGGGTGCTCAACACATGTGTTGTTTTGAGGAGTTCAAGCATTATTCATCTTGCATTCCGAAGTGCAATTCTTTCTACCTCATTTTGAGATGGTGTTATGTCCTTCTTGACAATTTCCACTCATGTTCCATGATTCACTTGTTGTTAAGAATGAGGTATTTTAAATCCATCAATCTCGTCATTGGATTTATCTGGTGTCATGTTTCACCTAAAGCTTTCCCTAAGGATTTTGCTATTTATGGTGCTCATAAATGACCCAAGTTCTTCATTTGTCCTCCCGGTGAAATAAGTTTCTCGTCTCCTTGTTGATATCAATCAAATCATTTGTTTCCGTTGGTGGCAGAAGCTCACCTCATAATTTTGAGAAAGCGTTTCCATAAGCCCACTACAAACTTATTCTTTTCGTTGTTGGTTTTTCCAGCAAACTCCGTTCTAATCTTCTTGGAAGGGTACTTTCCAAGCTCATTTGTGGCAGAAGTTGGCATTTTCTTCTCCATTCTTATTTCAAGGATCTATCTTCTATTATTTATTTCTTCCAGAGGCATCGTGATGTTGCTCTCTTCACTCATCTTCTCGGTTTGTGAGGACCGTGTTTTTTTTCGTGCTTATCCATTTAACCAGAGTGTCGTGTTTTCATTCGAGTTCTCTCATCTTATCAAGTTTTGTCTCCTTCCTCAACCGGAGTGCTGTCTGAAATCTTTCTTACCCCTTGTGCCATTCTTTCACTAGTTCCGGAGAAAATGTGTTGTTAATTTCATCGAGTATCCTCTCATCTTGTCAAGATCATGTTCAATTCCTTCCATTTACAGTCGGAGTGCTGTCCAAATTATATCATTCTTATTCCTTCCCTATCTTGTTTTAACCGGAGTGGTTTAAATATCTTTCGTGTCAATTAACCTCAAGGTTCACATGGTGTTCCTTGTTTCTCTTTTCTACCGGTGTGCTCTCTTATTCCTTTTGATCGGTTAAGCTCTTGTTTCATATTCTTCAACCTACAAAGGTTCTCGCAATGTTCCTTGTTCCTCTTGCTGAACGGAGTGTTTTAAATTTTGTTCATCTCTGTTGTGTCATTTCCCCAAGCTTTGCGACCTCTCAAGGTTCTTTGGTTTCACTCATTTGTCAAAGAAGCAATTTAGTTTTACCTCTTCTCCTCATCTTCCGTTTCTCTCCGGTGCCATCCTAGATCTCGGGACGAGATCCTCTTGTAGTGGTGGAGTGTTGTAACGCCCCGAGACCGACGCTTCAGAAGACTTCCTTATTTTCGTGATCGCCGTGTGTTTCTTTTGTGCTTGCTCTTTTATTTTTGCATTGTCATCCGCATCGTGGGCGTTACAAACTGTTCTTTTGTTGTTCGGCCATTTGAACCTCTCTGCACAGTGCATCGACCCCCCTTGTGTGCGCGTCCGAAGCTGTCCCGAACCCGAACCGGACTTTCGTCACCGTTGGGTCCGGATCATCCCCAAACATCTATAAAATATCTCCGTTTTCTTTGTTGGACTCCCCAACTTATTTATCTCGACCGTTTGATTTTAATCGGCGGGTCCGATTAGCCCCTGACCAGAAATCCTTGCTATATATACTGCCTAGCCCTAGATTCTAGGAGCCTTGTTCCATCCATTCCCTCACCTGCCGCCGCCACTCCCTTCCTCGGGATCCCTCCCGATCCAGCCGCCAGCCCACCTGGTCTCCTCCTCGTCTTTCCCACCGAGCCAACCACCATCTCCCCTCGATCCAACCAGCAGCTGCGTCCTCCTTCCTCGCGTCTGAGCCCGAGGAGCCCCTGCGCCGTGCTCCTCCCTTGCCCTTGCCTCTGCCGTCTCCAGCACCGAGCCACCGGCGAGCAGCAGCTGCAGAACCATCGCCAGGCCAGCCCCGTCGCGCTCCATTTTCTTTCTCTTCCTCCCTGGCCCACTTCTCCTTCCGTTCTCTGATCCCTCTCTCTCTTTCTTGATGTGTGTTGTCCGCAGGAGACCACCATGGCCGCAGCATCAAGCTCCGTCGCCGTCGTTTCGTGCCGGGAATGGATGGATCCATGAGTCCCCCGCCCGGATCTGCCTCTGCCGCGTCATTCCGCCGCCTAGCCAAGTTCCGCGCCAAGCTGCCTCCCCTACGTCCTCTGCATCGCGCCGCGCCCTTGTTCCTCTGCCGCGGCCCGCGCCATCCTCGGCGAGCAAGCCGCCAGCAGCGCCGCAGCCGTCCTCGTCCACGCGCTCGAGGCATCGAGCGAGGACCTCGCCGGCTCGATCTCCTGCCTCCTTCACCCGCGAGTCGCCAAGGCCCAGTGCAGGCCGCATCCGCTCCTCCTCACCTCGTTCGCCTCTGCTCGGTTCCTCTCGCGCCAAGTCCGCCGCCAGCCACTGCCGTTGCCTCTGCTTCGAGCCCTACCGCCCGCTGCCTCCTCTGTATCGCCGAGCCTCGCCTGTTCCAGCGCCGCTCCACGTTGACCGGTCCAGCGCCAGCGTGGACGAGCGCCACTCGCCTGCGCGAGGCCACCTCTGCTCCCGCTACAGCCCAGCTCCCTCTGCCGCCAAGGCCCAGCGGTGCCTCCCCTTGGCCCGTCACCGCGATCCCCAAGGCCCAGTTCCCTGTAGCCCAATGTGAGCAACTCCCCTCAGCCCAGTACAACTCAGATTCGGCCCGTGGATGTTTTTTTCCAGTCTCTGCAAATTTTGCCATTTATCCCAAAAACTGCATATTTACAGAATGGACCCTAAACTTCATGCATATAATAATTCACAAACTGTGCATCGGATTAAAATAATTTATATATGAAAAATGTCTAGAATTTCATCTAGTTTCATAATATGCTACTTTCAACCATGTTAAAAATGTTTAAATTGCTGTTTGCATTAATTTGCTTAAATGCCATGTTAAAATAATTTATTTCATAACTAAATAACCGTAGCTCGGATTTAAATAAACTTTATATGTAAATGGGGTAGAAAAATGCTTAGTTTAACATGGTGCACTTCATTTTGCTGTTTAACAACATTAAAATGTGTTTTAGGGCAGAACAGTACCAATTCCAAAATATGCATGTGAGGATTTTCCGGAATTGTTGTTGTTTGTTTCCGGCCTCATTTAACTTGCTTAAATAGTTAGTTTACTTATGCTTCACATCTTGCCATGTTTAACAACATTTAATATTGTTGGGTACATAAACGGGGGAGAACTAAATAATTGATGTGGTGTCTCGTCAGTACGCAACTTGTTACATATTGAGCTCCACTGAATTTGTAGTATTGTTTGTTGCATTTTGCCATGCCATGCTTCATTTAAGCCGGACATGCAACATACTTGTTTGTGCATCATGCCATGTGTATGTGGTGGTTGTTTACTATGTTGTTTGTTTCTTTCCGGGTTGCTTCTCTCGTTAGCTTCGGTTTCGTTCCGGAGTTGTGAGGATTCGTTCGACTACGTCCGTTTGTCTTCTTCATGGACTCGTTCTTCTTCCTAGCGGGATTTCAGGCAAGCTGACCATACCCTCAAAATCAGTTCTATCTTTGCTTGCTAGTTGTTCGCTCTTTTGCTATGCCGCGCTACCTACCACTTGCTTATCAAGCCTCCCAAATTGCCATGAACCTCTAACCTTTGTCACCCTTCCTAGCAAACCGTTGTTTGGCTATGTTACCGCTTTTTCTCAGCCCCTCTTATAGCGTTGTTAGTTGCAGGTGAAGATGAAGTTTGTTCCATGTTGAAACATGGATATGTTGGGATATCACAAT
Organism: Triticum aestivum; assembly: GCF_018294505.1. Taxonomy (NCBI): domain Eukaryota; kingdom Viridiplantae; phylum Streptophyta; class Magnoliopsida; order Poales; family Poaceae; genus Triticum; species Triticum aestivum. The sequence goes on from NC_057799.1 coordinate 220,800,590, forward strand.
ATCTCTTATCTTAATTAATGCATCTATATACTTGGTAAAGGGTGGAAGGCTCGGCCTTATGCCTGGTGTTTTGTTCCACTCTTGCCGCCCTAGTTTCCGTCATACCGGTGTTATGTTCCTTGATTTTGCGTTCCTTGCATGGTTGGGTGATTTATGGGACCCCCTTGACGGTTCTCTTTGAATAAAACTCCTCCAGCAAGGCCCAACCTTGGTTTTACCATTTGCCTACCTAAGCCTTTTTCCCTTGGGTTCCGCAGACTCAAGGGTCATCTTATTTTACCCCCCGGGCCAGTGCTCCTCGGAGTGTTGGTCCAAACTAGAGCCACTTGCAGCGCCACCTCGGGGAAACTTGAGGGCTGGTTTTAGTTGTACGTAGTGTTCATCCGGTGTGTCCTGAGAACGAGGTACGTGCGACTCCTATCGGGATTGTCGACACATCGGGTGGCTTTGCTGGTCTTGTTTTACCATTGTCGAAATGTCTTGTAAACCGGGATTCCGAGACTGATCGGGTCTTCTCGGGAGAAGGAATATCCTTCGTTGACCGTGAGAGCTTATAATGGGCTAAGTTGGGACACCCCTGCAGGGTATAAACTTTCAAGAGCCGTGCCCGCGGTTATGTGGCAGATGGGAATTTGTTAATGTCCGGTTGTAGAAAACTTGACACTCGACTTAATTAAAATGCATCAACCACGTGTGTAGCCGTGATGGTCTCTTTTCGGCGGAGTCCGGGAAGAGAACATGGTTTTTGGGTTATGTTTGACGTAAGTAGGAGTTCAGGATCACTTCTTGATCATTACTAGTTGACGACCATTCCGATGCTCCTCTTCTCGCTCTTATTTGCGTATGTTAGCCACCATATATGCTTAGTGCTTGCTGCAGCTCCACCTCATTACCCCATCCTTCCTATAAGCTTAAATAGTCTTGATCTTGCGGGTGTGAGATTGCTGAGTCCTCGTGACTCACAGATACTTCCAAAACAGTTGCAGGTGCCGACGATACCAGTGCAGGTGATGCAACCGAGCTCAAGTGGGAGTTCGACGAGAACCGTGGTCGTTACTATGTTTCGTTTCCTGTTGATCAGTAGTGGAGCCCAGTTGGGACGATCGGGGATCTAGCATTTGGGGTTGTCTTCTTTTATTTTGGTTCCGTAGTCGGACCTATGTGTGTACTCTGAATGATGTATGAATTCATTTATGTATTGTGTGCAGTGGCGATTGTAAGCCAACTCTTTATCCCATTCTTGTTCATTACATGGGATTGTGTGAAGATGACCCTTCTTGCGACAAAACCACAATGCGGTTATGCCTCTAAGTCGTGCCTCGACACGTGGGAGATATAGCCGCATCGTGGGTGTTACATCCATGCAGAGCATTGTAGACATAGAAATTTGCAAAATACATACGGATCTGAATATGACAGACCAGTTGACTAAACTTCTCTCACAAGCAAAACATGATCACACCTTAGTACTCTTTGGGTGTTAATCACATGGCGATGTGAACTAGATTATTGACACTAGTAAACTCTTTGGGTGTTAGTCACATGGCGATGTGAAATATTGGTGTTAAATCACATGGTGGTGTGAACTAGATTATTGACTCTAGTGCAAGTGGGAGACTGAAGGAAATATGCCCTAGAGGCAATAATAAAGTTGTTATTTTATATTTCCTTATTCATGATAAAGGTTTATTATTCATGCTAGAATTGTATTGATCAGAAACCTAAATAAATGTGTGAATATATAAACAAACACTGTGTCCCTAGTGAGCCTCTAATTGACTAGCTCGTTGATCAAAGATGGTTAAGGTTTCCTGACCATGGACATGAGTTGTCATTTGATAACGGGATCACGTCATTAGGAGAATGATGTGATGGACAAGACCCATCCGTTAGCTTAGCATAATGATTGTGCAGTTTTATTGCTATTGCTTTCTTCATGTCAAATACATATTCCTTCGACTATGAGATTATGCAACTCCCGGATACCGGAGGAATGCCTTGTGTGCGTCCTATCAAACGTCACAACGTAACTGGATGATTATAAAGATGCTCTACAGGTATCCCCAAAGGTTTTTGTTGAGTTGGCATAGATCGAGATTAGGATTTGTCACTCCGAGTATCGGAGAGGTATCTCTGGGCCCTCTTGGTAATACACATCATAAGCTTGCAAGCAAATGACTAAGGAGTTAGTCACGAGGTGATGTATTACGGAACAAGTAAAGAGACTTGCCGGTAACGAGATTGAACTAGGTATGAAGATACCGACAATCGAATCTCGGGCAAGTAACATACCGATGGACAAAGGGAATTACGTATGTTGTCATAAAGGTTTGACCGACAAAGATCTTCATAGAATATGGGCATCCAGGTTCCGCTATTGGTTATTGACCGGTGAGGTGTCTCGGTCATGTCTACATAGTTCTCGAACCTGTAGGGTCCGCACGCTTAACGTTCGATGACGATATAGTATTATATGAGTTATGTGATTTGGTGACCGAATGTTGATCGGAGTCCCGGATGAGATCACGGGCATTACGAGGAGTCTCGAAATGGTCGAGAGGTAAAGATTGATATATAGGATGATGGTATTAGGACACCAGAAGTGTTCCGGAGGGTACCGGGTACATATCGGGTCACCGGAAGGGGTTCCAGGCAACTCCCGGCAAGAGATATGGGCCTTATGGGACAAGAGGGGAAACACACCAGCCACAAGGGGCTGGTGCGCCCCCCCCCCCCATATGGGCCGGCCAAGGTGTATAAAGAAAGGGGAAGGAGGAAAGGTAAGTGTGGATTAGGATTCCCACTTCCTTCTCTCTCCCTCCCTCTTTCCTTCCCCCTCCGACAAACATGGCAGGGGGCGCGGCCAAGGCCAGGAGCCCAAGTAGGATTCGGTCCTACTTGGGGCGCCCCTAAGCCTCTCCCCTCTTCCTCACACCTATATATATGAGGAGGGGGGCTCCTAGCACACACCAGACAATTGCCTAGTCGTGTGCAGCGCCCCCTCCACCGATTACATCTCCGGTCATATTTTCATAGTGCTTAGGCAAAGCCCTGCGGAGATCACTTCACCATCACCGTCACCATGCCGTCGTGCTGCCGAAACTCATCTACTACTTCACCCATCTTGCTGGATCAAGAAGGCGAGGACGTCACCGAGCTGAACGTGTGCAGAACGCGGAGGTGCCATGCGTTCGGTACTTGATCGGTTGGAGCACGAAGAAGTTCGACTACATCAACCATGTTGTTAAACGCTTCCACTTACGATCTACGAGGGTACGTAGACACACTCTCCCCTCTCGTTGCTATGCATCTCCATGGATAGATCATTGTGTGTGCATAGAAATTTTTTGTCTTCCATGCAATGTTTCCCAACAGAAAAATAAGGGTCAAGCCATCGAGCTATCCTCCGTGAGGCTGGAGATCTAGGAGGCGAGGACGGAGACGCGAGGCGCCCGAGAAGAACTTTGCCAAGTGAAGCTTATTGCAGATGGTAAGCTGTACTTACTTCAAAGTGTCTTTGGCCGTCACAGGTTCGCTTTGCTCATGCGAGTGTGGTGTTCCCCAAGCGCGTTTGCGGATCCCCCGAGGAGTGCGGCCGATGCGGCAAGGCATTTTGCGTCCAGGGAGGGTGATGCCGAGCATAGGCTGTTTTGGGCGCAGTTCCAGGCGCCCGAGCACCCTCCCCTCTCGAGCAATTAAATGAAGTAGTTGATGGAGTTGCACCAAATGGCAGAGCCGACCATGAAGGATTCTGTGTTTGGCTATGCCCTTCAGAGTCAGTGCTGAGCAGCTACTTCGGCTTAGTGCAGAAGCTATGCGATGCCGCGTCCTGTATTGACGTCTTGAAGCGGTCAGTATGCATTGAGGGAGCTCGGATGGCCTTCACGAAGACCATGGTTCACTAGTCGAAGATCAAGCCGGTCGAGATGGCTAGCGGACCCCGGCCCCTTGGAAAGGAGCATCGGCGACCCGAGCAGTATTTTCCCATCGTAATGGATGGTGCTCGGGCGATAGAGGCTCAGTACTCCAAAGATGTAATTTATGAATGAGCGTGCTATCATGTATCAGATGATAGTTGAACTTTTGTGCTTTATAATGCGGTTGCTTTGTATGATGTTCATACTTTGTCTTTTTTTATTTTGACTCCTGTGCAGCTAATTTAATCTGAAAGTTACCAGTCATCGGCTTCAGCCCCCTTATAGATGCTACAAGGGGTGTTTCGACCTCCACACCGTGACCCTTAGCCGACGTCTCGGCGCCCGGAGGCGGTAGTGTGTAAGGGAAACGAGGCAATCAGACTATGCGGCTTTAGTGCTTTCACCTAGCCATAGGAGCTTGACTACGGGGGCTAGTGACTAGCCCCTATTTTTTGTGATGTTCGGATAAACCGAGGTATAGACCCACATCACATGGTTTGTGTGAAGACGAACCCTTCGTATAACACGGTGAAACCTCCATCGATTTTTAGTTTGACACTTGTCATCAGAACGCCAACCAATTCTTGCTTATTATGACAGTCAGTTTTCGGCTTTCTCCACTGAGGTACTTAACCAGGCGAGGTGGAAGTACAATCGCAGCGGTTCTCCCTTTACCCTCTTTTTTTTTAAATAGAAACTCGTGATGGGGTGATGCTTGGGGCGGGTTTTATAATCGAGCCCCCGATCTATGAGCCGATTGCATCTAAAGAAAACATGTACCGAACTAGTTTGTTTCGGCGTCGAAGAGCGGAAAGAGTTATGCAACATGAATGACTGCAATGGGACCGTAAAGAATGGTCTTTATTTCCGATGAACTCGTGACATCTAACCATACAATCCGAACTGCCGGAGCAACTGTTACAAATACTTTATTTAAAAAATAAATTTTACAGAGGAAAGGTTTACACAGGGCCTTTATGCGTGGTTTGATGTCCCTATTGTGCCGTGTTGCACGTCTGCGCCTTTGCTCTTGAGGGGAGGGAGAACTCCTTGGGGGATAGAGATTGGCTGACGGGCCCTTGAGAGACGGTCTTGAGAAGTCGCAGCAACGTATTAGCTTGATGCTAGATAGGTCCTAGATGGTACCTATGATTGTTCGAAGACGTGTTTGACCATAGCTCGGTTAAGCCGAACACTTGGCCCTTGGATGGTTAGTCCCCGCAGTTGCCCATGGTATTTTAAGTGCAAAGTTGTGCATCCGAGGCATTGCGGCTGGGGTGGGCATGCTGTGGGGTGTGTGTCCCTATTTGCATTGAGCGTGTGGAGGCTCCGGGAGCTGAGATAGGGCTCGGGCCCGTTTGCTTGCCTCTCATGCCTTGACGGCGGGCTGGTACTTGGGCCCCTCATTGTCGATTTGGACTTCGGCTGTCAGAGCCACTGTACGCTCCTCGGTCCGGAGTGAGCGCTCCGTGTTGCCATTAACAGTGGTAACACCCTTGGTTCTGGGCATCGTTAGCTTCAGATATGCGTAATGGGGGACAGCGTTGAAGCGAGCGAACGCCGTACGACCAAGAAGTGTGTGATAGCCACCGCAGAAAGGGACAATGCCGAAGATCAAATCTTCGCTGCAAAAGTTGTCGCGCGAGCCAAACACTACTTCCAAAGTCACTGTGCCCGAGCAGCGGGCTTCGACGCCTAGGATTACTCCTTTTAAAGGTGGTGTTGTTGTGTTTGATCCTTGACGGATCAATACCCATTTTCCTTATTGTATCTGAATAAATCAGATTGAGGCTACTGTCGTGGGAACGATTCCGACAATAATAAGGATAGGGTACAGGAGCATGATCTACCGAGATGCATATGGGTGACACGGTGGTTTTAGCGAGTTCGGTCCTCTCGCGGTGGAGATAACAGCCCTACGTCTCGTGCTCCGGAGAGGCTTTGTTTTATCTGAGTATGTATTCGGAGATTACAATGTGAGAGAGAGAGAGAGGAGAACGGATCTCCATGCCTGAGCTAAGTCCTGAGACTAGTGGTGAGAGAGATGAGAGTTAGAGGAGAAGAATGAGGGCCTCTCCCAAGTCTAGTGGTGGGGGTGGCTTATATAGAGTGCGCCACCACCTCACCTCCTATGTTACAAAGTGGGGCGTTGATGCTGTAACGTCAGCCTACTACTAAGATGATGCTTCGATTGCCTTGTCGACTGTTGGTCTGCACATATCCGAGTGAGCCATACGACCGAGTGGTCGACTGTCTTCCGAGTGGACGATACGTTGATATGTCCGAGTGGAAAGTATGTATGTATAAGATTTATCTGGACCCACCTGATGTGTGGACCCCATGCTTTATGATATTTTGACCCTTCATGGGCCTACCTGTTATGTGTGTCCCCAACATCAGCCCCTGAATCCGTTGCGATTTTGCAGAATGAGTTCGTGAAAAACACTATTTGGCCCGAGTGATTACGGAAATACTCGGTACCTGTCATCGTGCTTTCAGACAACCAAGGTTTGAACAAAATCTCAATGGATTCTGGCACTGTGCTTCCTGACTGATCTGGGGTAAGTGCTCGCGAGGAGCAACTTGGTGACATTCGTTCGTCTCTCAGAAGACGTTAACTCGTGAACAGAGTATGGGAGTGTCATTAAATCTAGGCAACAAGATTGACACATGGACTGCTCTTGGAGAGATGCCATTCTTATCGCGGAGGAATGTCAATATGAGTTGGCTCTAGATCCAAACTTATGAGTTTCACGCTTTGAGTCCTAGAAGAAGGCTCAAAAACGGGTCCGCGGAGGAGCGTTATACTCACCTTATAGCAATTTTTTGGTAGTCGACGGGAGTCTTAGAACTTGTTTGTTTGTTGTTCGTCACTCGGACTGGTCAAGCCGTACTGAGTGGAGATTACTCCAGTGGGGCACGCTGAGTGCACCCGCTGGGTGTAGTCCTCGAGACCGCCGTCGACTGCGGGCAGTCGGCGGGGGTCTGAGAGAACTAAAAATCTTCTTAGCTGGTATTGATTGAACTTGTTCCTCTCTGACTCAGAGGTCGAGTAGTACTTGAGGATCTGGAGCTGGTCTTCCATCGAGTAACAGATGAGTTCGGCAGAGGGTTTAAGGCTCCTGGTAAACCTCCATGCAGTTGGCACGGTAAATATCTTTTAGTCTGAAATTGAGTCAATCGGATGGATCTTCAAGCGCTTGGCATGGTAAATAAGCTCAGCCTAGAGCTGAGTCAGTCGGACTGATCTTTGTGTACTTGGCACGATAAATAAATTCAACCTGGAACTGGATCAATCAAGTGAATCTTCGTGCACTTGGCATGATGGATGAATTCGGCCTTGAAACTGCTGACTTGTAGAAAAAAGCTGGATGCTCCAGGGAGTAATCGTTCCAGTAGTACTGCTTACATTGACCGTTAGCTTTTGCATGAAAGGGGTATTTGTAAGAGTACATTGTATCTGTAGAGGAGCTTCATTTTCACCCTTTTGCATGAAAGGGGTATTTGTCCGAGTGGACATGCTTCCCGACTGATCGGGGTATGTTGACTGCAAGGAAAAACTTGGTGGCACTCGTATGTCTCCCACAGGAGATAGACTAGTGGTCTGACGTGGACGTGCCATGAAACCAGAGTGGCGAGGCTAGTGTGTGGGCTGACTCTCCGGAGAGAGGCCACTCATTATCCCGGGGGAACACCAGCACACGCCACCTCTGAGTCCAAGTTTGTGAAACTGGCGCCTTGGAGCCTAGAATAAGGGCCAAGTGTATCCATAGAGGAGCGTTGTCGGTTTCAAACCGGTGGATCTCGGGTAGGGGTCCCGAACTGTGCGTCTAAGGTCGATGGTAACAGGAGACAGGGGACACAATGTTTACCCAGGTTCGGGCCCTCTCTATGGAGGTAATACCCTACTTCCTGCTTGATTGATCTTGATGAATATGAGTATTACAAGAGTTGATCTACCACGAGATCGTAATGGCTAAAACCCTAGAAGTCTTGCCTGTATGACTATGATTATGATTATTCGCTTCTACGGACCTAGCCCTCCGGTTTATATAGACACCGGAGGGGACTAGGGTTACACAAAGTTGGTTACAGAGAAAGGAATCTTCATGCTTGGTCGCCAAGCTTGCCTTCCACGCCAAGGAGATTCCCATCCGGACACGGGTAGAGTCTTCGGTCTTTGTATCTTCACAGCCCATCAGTCCGGCCCACGGCTAACAGGCCGGACGCCCGAGGACCCCTTAGTCTAGGACTCCCTCAAGCGTCGTTTTCACCCTTTTGCAGTCCCGAAGATGACTCCAGGTAATGATTTGGGCGATCGTCCGAGTGGACGGTGCTACCCTTATAGATCTTCGGTGGACCGAGCATATACGGTCAGAAAAATATTCCTGATGTGACCAACAGGTTGATCAAATGGGCGTAACACCTGAGGGCGACATGGCCCACGGCTGTGCGCAGCCCCGAGTGATGCTCGAAAGAGGTAACCTTGCTACAGAGTGCGATATGAGGTTTGATCATATGAGTAACTTAGTCGTTCCCGTGTTGGGGGTGTAGTGGTGAAGACATGTCCAACTGATGGTGACGCGCGGGGCGGCCGAGGGGCGAGGACGTGTACAACCGAGTGACGACGCGCGGGGGGCCGAGGGGTGAAGATGTGCACACCCAAGTGGCGACGCGTGGGGCGGCCGAGCGGTGAAGACGTGACAACCGAGTGGCGACGCGCGGGGCGGCGGAGTGGTGAAGACATGCACAACCGAGTGACGACGCGCGGGGCGGCCGAGCGGTGAAGACGTGCACAACCGAGTGGTGACGCGCGGGGCGGCGGAGTGGTGAAGACGTGCACAACCGAGTGGCGACGCACGGGGCGGCCGAGTGGTGAAGACGTGCACAACCGAGTGACGACTGTCGGATCTCGGGTTCCGGCAAAACCCTTAAGGTTCGAACACTGTGGTGCGCGAAGTTCTTCCCCTACCGATCCACGTCCTAGCTTTGCTAAGATCTCAAGTACTAACTCGACGAACTCGCAACACAAAGAACACAAGATTTATACTGGTTCGGGCCACCATTGTGGTGTAATACCCTACTCCAGTGTGGTGGTGGTGGATTGCCTCTCGGGCTAAAGATGAACAGTTACAAGGGGAAGAACAGCCTCCTGAGGTTGAGGTGTTCTTGTGTTCGGTGTGTGGCCAGGGATTGGCTAAAGAACAGATGCCCGAGGCTTAGTTGCCTCCTACTGTGGTGGCTAGTCCTATTTATAGTGGCCCTAGTCCTCTTCCCAAATATTGAGCGGGAAGGGAGCCAACAACGAACAATTTGAAAGGGGACAGCTAGTACAGCTTATCCTGACAAAAGTAGTCTTCGCCTGCCAAAGGCTCTGGCGGTGACGCCGCCTTGGGCTCCATGGTGACCTCCGTCTTGCCGTCCTGCTGGTCTTGGTCTCGTTGCACTGATATGGAAACCTTTGCTTGACGCCTCGGTACTCCGCGCCTGCGCTTGCCTCCTTAGCACCAAAGAGGAAACAAGGACTCTGTGCGTGCTAGCGCCTGCCTGGCGCCTGCCTGGTCTCGGTCGTCATGGCTCACGTCACGAGAACCTCGCGAGGTTTGCCTTGCCTTGATCTCTCCGCCCCTCGCGAGCCAACCTGGTGAGGCCGCTCCCGAGGAGGTCTCGTGTCGTCCGCCTCATGAGGCTTGGCCCCTCGCGAGGGTCTTGAGCGCTTGTTGGTGAAGATGGGCCGTACGGGCCCACCAGCAGAGCCACGCCGTGGCCGCAGGCAGGCAAGTCTGGGGATCCCCGTTCCCAGAACACTGACAGTAGCCCCCGGGCCCAAGGCGCGCTCGGGCTTGGCTTCGAGGCGAAGCCAAAGGTCAAGTGCGGAGCACCGCGGGCCCCAATAGCATGTGGCCTTGGTCGACGCGTGGCTGTTGATTGGATGTGGCGGTCTCCGCTTCCCCTTGCTGCCTTGGTACCCGCCTGGCTAGGTGGCCACCGCAACCTACACAGTTATTCTTCCATCGCCTGCGCCATACTCCTCCAATTCCTCTGCTTCCCCGGGACTCCGCTCCTCTTTCGGATCTGACCTGAGCTCTACCCACTCCGTCGTCATGGCTCCGAAACAAGCGGATAAGGGGAAGAAACCCCTGTCTTTGGCTAGTGCGCCATCGGCCGCCGAGCCCGTAGTTGGCCGGTCGCTGGTGCTCAACGATGAGGCCATGGGCAAGGTGCGTCCCATTCTCGCCTCCAGCTTCAATGAGTAGGGAAAGACGGTGGCTTGGCCTGTGTCTCGTTCTCGCATTGACCGGGCTGCCACCGAGGTCCCAATCTTCATCAATGCTCTTTGGTCCGGCCTAGTCCCTCCTTTCTCCGCCTTTTCCAACGCGGTGCTTGAACATTACCAGATCCACATGCTGCATCCCGACCCCCAATCCATGACTCTTCTCGCCGTCTTCGCCTTCATTTGCGAGGCCATGGTGGGCATTGCCCCTTCCGTGGCCCTTCTCCGCCACTTCTTCTCGTTGCATCTGGTGGATCCCCGGCAGAGCTCGGGGTGTGTGAGCTTCCATGCCGTGGCCGAGACAGCTGGCTCGGGGATTGATTTTGACCTCCCGCCGCCCGCGAGCAGATTTCGGACGCGCTGGGTGTATGTGGACGTAGGGGTGCTCAGCCCCCTGCTCTCGCCTCCGTCGTCGCCTGCCGTCCCCAACTCCGGCTGGGGCCATGAGAAGCTCGCGAGCCCTTGTCTTGTCCCCGTCTGGCTCAGGCTGAAGAAGCTGAAAGACCTTGGTGTGATCGCGCCTATGGTGGTGAAGGAGTTCGTCAGGCGCCGAGTCGCTCCACTCCAGCGCCATTCTCGACCGATGTGGGCCTTGCTCAATAGCAAGGACCATATGAGGCTTCAGGAGTCCGGCCTCCCTCCTGAGACGCGACAGACGGTGCTTGAGGTCTTGGCGGGCGTTCCGTTGCCAGACAAATCGCGGAGCACATGCCTTCCTTTGACGAGTGGGGGCTGCACCCAGACGGCCTGGTGGGGCCCCGCGAGAAACGCGTCAATGTGGTTCCCCTCTTCGCTGTAGGTGCCGAGCTCACACCGAGTGTGGAAGCAGGGGGGCGAGCACCATCCGGGGCCGGTGGCCCTAGCACCGAGGTGCTGATGCTGCATGGGGCTCCCGAGGCGTCGTCCTCGAGAGTCCGTGATTCTTGTCCTAGGACGGCAGTTGCGGGGGCGATGCAACGCGCGACTCCTAAGGCCGAAGCTCTTGAGACCTCGGCAGGTCGCCGCGAGGTGGCGCCCGGCAATTCTCCTCAGCTTGACGCCCCTGAGGCTGTCCCTTTAAGCGCTTCTCCTGCTGCACCTCATGCGGGCCGCCATGTCCAGCGCTTTGGTCGGCTCTGCGTGGACTTCGAGGAGCTCCGGAAGAGGAAGAGGTCCCCGAGCGGCAGCGGTGGCATCTTCGGGTCGTTGAAGTGGAGGAAGTACATCGCCATTGACGAGTAAGTATTGTATCTCTGTGGCTTCGTAAGTGCTGCCTTCCTTCCTGACGTTGGTTCTTCAGGGTCCCTTCCGCCACAGCCGCTGACTCTTCCGAGAAGCAGTCTCCTCCCTCTTTGACTCCCCCGCTGGCCTTGAGCACCCCGAGCCCGCACGCCGCTCCTGGTGCAGGGTTGGTTGGGGAGCCGTGCTCGCCTCCATGGCGCCTTGAGCCCACGGCCTCGTCGCCCCTCCTTTGCGGCCTCGCTTGGAGCTTGGCGGGCGTGCCCAGGACCCCCCCCCCTCTGGTCATGGACGGTGGCTGGTTGGCTTCGATCTTCGGCTCCTCTTCAAGCAGCGGGCCCCGTCTAGTTCGGGCCCCCCGCGAGGCCTGGCTGGCGCCTAGGGCAGCGCCAGCCCCCAGCCCCCTGCCGAGAGCGGGCGCACCACTTCAGGCCTCGCCCGCAGCCCCCGTGGTGGAGGACGAGATAGGCCGTGCGCTTGAGTTTGAGCACGAACGGAGCGTCGTTCGCCACGAGCTCTTCCAGGAGGCGATGGGCGCGATGGACCGGCTCGGCGGTGAACTCGCGGACGTCGACGCGTGCCTCAAGGCTGAGTGTCTTCGGCTGGCGGAGGAACGGCGTAAGCTGAAGGTGGCTATCAACCTTGGTTGCCATCAGCGCGATCTTGACAACGCGAAGGCCAAGGCGTCTCTTGAGGTCTCTCGTGAGGCTTGCTCCCGAGCTTTGGAGGAGGCTCGCGAGGCCGACCGCCGTCGCGAAGCTGCGGAGAAGCGCGCGTGGGACCTCCAGGCCTGGAGTGCGTCCCTGGAGCAGCAGGTGGAGGCGCGCAAAGCCGCCCTTACGTCGCTGAGGAGGACGCCCGCCGAAGAAGAAGAGGTCCGGAGGCGCGAGGAGGCGTTGGCACTAGAAGCCGTGGAGCGTAGCCTCGAGCTTGAGCGGTTGGAGACGAGGGAGCGTCAAGTTGCCCAAGCGGAAGATGCCGTTGGTGCACGCGAGGCCAAGGCTCAGGAGGAGGTCGATCGTCGGGTGGCCAAGGTTTGCGCGGGTCTTGAGGGTAGTCATGACCTGAAGCTACAGCTTGCAGAGACGGAGGCTGCAGGTAGGACCGCTGCCCTTAGGCCCAGGCTAGCTGAGGTATAGAGGCACGAGGAGGCCACGGCAGCCGCCCTGGTTACGGCGCAGGCGGATCTGGCCTCCACCCGCGCCGAGCTGCTCTCTCTTCATAAGCGGGTTGCCGACGCCGAGGCCATCGCGTGGCAGAACAGGGAGGAAGTGCTTCAGCGGCGGACATTGGAGCGCGAGCACGCCCCCATGCTCCAGAGTCTCAGGAACAAGGCCAACACCGCGATGTGCCATATCTGCGATGAGAATGCCCCTCATCCCCATACGGACGACTACGCCAGCCACCTTCGCTTCTTCTCCGACGTGGTGACGCGCCTGGAAGCTCGATTCGATAGAGCTCGCCAGCTCATGGAGGAGAGGAGTTGTGGCCTGCTCGGGCGCGCGTTCTCCCGCGTCTTCAGCCATCTTCAGAACACCTTCCCCAACTTCGACTTCGACGCCGCCATTGCCCCCGTACCCGCGGCCATCCGGGGCGACCTTGCACGGTGGGTGGAGGACAACGTGGATGCACTAGTCAGGGCCTTCGCCTCTGAAGATGACGTGGTGGTAGTCGCGGCAGACGAAGGCGACGTGGTTGACGACGGCGATGTCGGGGCCGGCTGTCGGTGTACAAAAAGAGGGGTGCACTTTTGTACCCCTTTACCTGTGCAGGGGCAGTCGGAGCCGCGCCCGCGGTCAGACCAAGCAGAATAGGGGAGGTGAGCCAAGGTAAGACTGAAGCCCAAGATAATCAGAGCAATGCCAAGGCCAAGACCACAAAGAGCAGAGGGACTAAGCAGGTTCCCCGGGCAAGACCCTTGCCGGGGCAGCTCGCCCCACACCAACAGAGCGAGCCACCCTTGAGCCCACGGTCCCCAACGCCATCATCCACGTGGGGCCAGGGCTCGGGAAGGCACCTCTCTGGTGGCATGCAGATCTTTGTGAAGACATATTCAAGATCAGATGAGGATTGGAAGACGACGATCCTCGGCAAGATCCTTGCCGAGGAAGGCCACCAGACCCCGGCAAGGTCCTTGCCGGCGACGGCAGCGCGCCGCGGCAAGACCCTTGCCGGGCCACCCGGCAAGGCCCTCGCCAAGGACGCCAGCAGGGCCACCGCTAGGCCCGCGCCAACCAAGTTTCCGCCGTCGTTCGCATGCAGCTGACAGCTCAACCAGCTGAGCAGGCACCTGCGTGGCAACATGCAGCTCCCGGGCCAACTCGTCAAGCGCCTGCGTGGCGGCATGCAGATCTTCGTGAAGGGTCCACCACCGTGCCACCCCAGCTGCCTGCCTGCCTACATGGCACCGCATGCCTCACTGGCCGGGGCGCGTGTCGAAGCGAGAAGGAGCGGCGACGGACAGGTCGGGCCTCGCCCCCGTCCCCGATAAAGCAAGGGGACACCTAAGCTATGCATTAAATGCGTCTTGTCCAGTAATATGAGTGATAAGCTCATAGCACTGTGCGCCTTTCCACCTCTTGTGTGCCACTGTGGCAGCCCCTTTCAACTATAAAAGGAGGCCCATGGCATACTGGAGAAGGATTCGGCTCTTTCAAACCACGCACTCACCACAGCTAGTTCGAGAGCTCAAGAACTCTCTGAAATACACCCACCAAAGCAGGACTAGGGTTTTACGCATCCTCGCGGCCCGAACCTGGGTAAACGATCCTCGTGCTGGCTACTGATCCTGCTCTACTTGCAACCCTGCGCCCCGGCAACCGTAGTAGGGATTCTTGTGATCCCGTGGGTGTCGTTTCCCCGACACCGGCGAAGGTGGAGGCGACGCCAGTGACGGTGACAGTGACGCCAGCGGCGCGTCTGAAGATGACCTGGGGGACGCGGCGAGCGACATATCCGGCTGACTCCATGTTCCCCTGCTGTTTTACCCTGTATGCAAGAACTTGGGCGTGGCCCCTAAAGATTGTAAGAGCATTTTGGGAGGGGAGCCCCTCATGTAAACAAATCGTAGTTTTTATTCTTCAATGCCAAGCTGACTGTGCGCCTTTGTGGATCCATGAGTCTGGTGGCAAGTTTTGCTGTTGCGGCTTACCTTAGCCGAGGCAAGCCCCGAACTGGATAGTGAGGTCATGAGTTCCCGCGGAGCTCCTGTAGGGTCTGCTCACTCGCCCGAGAAGGCCTCGCGAGGATCAAGTGCCGATCGGCGCGTGCGGTGTGTTTGTCGCGCCCAGCCCCGCTTGTGAGGGGCCCGCGAGGGGGAGGCAGCGAGTGCGAGCTTCGGAATAAGGCAAGAACCAGATAGCAAGAAATCGCTTGAACGAGAAAAGGCACCCCCCGCGCGCATCAATGAAAATTCAAATTCAACGTAAATCCAAATCCAGAAGGCAAGGCTACAGAAAAGGGATTCAAAGAAAATGGCCGCGTCTGGCACCTAGTCTAGTCTTCTTGCTTCGAGTCTTCTCACCAGCGCGGAGCTAAGTGCTGCCACTAGGACGTGGGAGGGAGCCCCCGAGGCCCGAGGACGGCTCTCCTGAGGCTCCGGGGCGTGTACAGCCCCACTCATTATTACGTGAGAGTGTCACGGGCGGCGATCTTCATAGGCATGAGCCTTACTTCATATCGCCAGACGAGGGGCCCGCCTTGCGCCTCCCTCGGCCATCGTTGGGGGCGACCAGAAACCAGGATGCCACCAAAGGGGCAAAGGGGATGCCAGCGGCGCCCTCGGCGACCACGGGTCCTCTACCGGGGTAGGGCTCGCCGGCGCCTCCCCGGCAGAGGGCCTACCTCCGGGTAACGCCTTGCTCCATGCGACGCAGGGAGGGGCCTTGCTCCTAGCTCCTCCCTCGTAGCCCCCAGTGGGCCTCTCCTGATGGGGCAGACATCGCCGTGCCGGAACCATCGCCTAGTGCTGTGACCTGGTTCACCTGTGACTCATGGTTAGCGTAAGCTTGCCCTTGAGGGATTAGTGGTACCATGTATCTGTTGTCGATGGCGCGGTTGGTGGGGCTCTCTGGCGGCTCCTGGAAGGCTTCAGCTCCTAACGCCTCCTCCTCCCAACCTGGTCCGAGGAACGAGCCAGGGTCGTCCTCCGGCGTGTACTCCTGGTCCATCATGCGGGGCACGTAGGCCTCCGAGGCCGCTGCCTCGAAGACCTCGCCAAAGTGCCCCACGCTCATGTCGCCCGGCCTGTCACGTCGTCCTGAGGATGGCAGGGCAATGCTCCGATGGGGCCATATGTGGCAACGCTCGTGCACGCACCCATTTGGGGTGGTGCAGGCGCGACAGGGCGCCCTCCACTGTGGATCGTGTTGATGTCGACGAGGCCCCCGGGCGCACCCGGGAGCACGCGGACGCGGCGAGGCCCGCCATGGGATCTAGCCGCCGCCTGAGGCATGAGCTGATAGCAGAAGGGTGGCGCTCCCATAGCCGTTGCGTCCAGTAGCTCGACGACGCGTTCCAGCAGCGCATCCCGGCCGCTTTCCATCAGTCGGCACCGCAACAGCTCCCGCACCAACGTAAGTGCAGCCCGCATGTTTGCCTGCTCCCACCGGGTGTGTGGCGCCGTTGCCGCGGCGTGGCTTGCGGCCCTTGCAGCGGCTCGCGCTTGTCGTGGAGTAAGGGTGGACGGCACCTGGCCGCGCCGCCCACACCCAGCAGCGTTAGGTGGCGCCCGTGCCGCTTGGAGCGCGGGGTTGAGGTCTTCCTGGGCAAGCGCGCCGTCCGGGCGGGCCAAGCTGCCCAACGGTCGGCGTCAGCCCTCGGGTCGCCGGACATCGGAACCGCGGAGCGTCGGTCGATCAGCTGATGGGGAAGAGGCTCCGGCGCACCCCTACCTGGCGCGCCAAATGTCGGATCTCGGGTTCCGACAAAACCCTTAAGGTTCGAACACTGGGGTGCGTGAAGTTCTTCCCCTACCGATCCACGTCCTAGCTTTGCTAAGATCTCAAGGACTAACTCGACGAACTCGCAACACAAAGAACACAAGATTTATACTGGTTCAGGCCACCGTTGTGGTGTAATACCCTACTCCAGTGTGGTGGTGGTGGATTGCCTCTCAGGTTGAAGATGAACATTTACAAGGGGAAGAACAGCCTCCTGAGGTTGAGGTGTTCTTGTGTTCGGTGTGTGGCCAGGGATTGGCTAAAGATCATATACCCGAGGCTTAGTTGCCCCCTACTGTGGTGGCTAGTCCTATTTATAGTGGCCCTGGTCCTCTTCCCAAATATTGAGCGGGAAGGGAGCCAACAACGGCCAATTTGAAAGGGGACAGCTAGTACAGCTTATCCTGAAAAAAGTAGTCTTCGCCTGCCAAAGGCTCTGGCGATGACGCCGCCTTGGGCTCCATGGTGACCTCCGTCTTGCCGTCCAGCTGGTCTTGATCTCGTTGCACTGATATGGAAACCTTTGCTTGACGCCT
This sequence comes from Triticum aestivum, assembly GCF_018294505.1. Taxonomy (NCBI): domain Eukaryota; kingdom Viridiplantae; phylum Streptophyta; class Magnoliopsida; order Poales; family Poaceae; genus Triticum; species Triticum aestivum. The sequence goes on from NC_057799.1 coordinate 220,817,475, forward strand.
CGATACTCCGCGCCTGCGCTTGCCTCCTTAGCACCAAAGAGGAAACAATGACTCTGTGCACGCTGGCGCCCACCTGGCGCCCGCCTGGTCTCGGTCGTCATGGCTCACGTCACGAGAACCTCGTGAGGTTTGCCTTGCCTTGATCTCTCCGCCCCTCGCGAGCCAACCTGGTGAGGCCGCTCCCGAGGAGGTCTCGTGTCGTCCGCCTCGCGAGGCTTGGCCCCACGCGAGGGTCTTGAGCGCTTGTTGGTGAAGATGGGTCGTACGGGCCCACTAGCAGAGCCACGCCGTGGGCCGCAGGCAGGCAAGTCTGGGGACCCCCGTTCCCAGAACGCCGACAACGACATGCGGGGCGGCTGAGTGAAGGCATGTCCCATGGAGTGGCCATGCGCGGAGCGATCGAGTAGTGAGGATGTGACTAACCGAGTGGCAATGCACAGGGCGGCCGAAGTGAGGG
>NC_057799.1:220818291-220822091 GCF_018294505.1 Triticum aestivum
TGGCGCGGGGCAGCTAAGTCAAAGGTGTGTGCCATCGAACGGCGAAAATGGTCCTCGGAGGAGTTAGTCGGATGCTTTCGAAGCTACAGTGACGAGGTCGGTGTAACGTGGTTGCGGTGCGAGAAGACAGGTGTGCCAACTGATTCTGAGTAGGGACGAAGATGGCGCAGAGCGCCTGAGTGATCATGCAACTTAACGAAGTGGCGGGTCCAAGTGCACTCGTTGAAGTGAATGATCTGACTGATGTCGAAGTACTCGACCACTCAGGAGAGTGTGATTCTGAATGAGCTGCAGCCCCCGAGTGCGGCGTAGCCCCCGAGTATGGCGTAGCCCCCGAGCATACTATAGGCTTCGACCGCGGTCCTGCCGGAACACGATTAATATAGTTTTGAATCGATAAATTGTAATTCATCGAGTTAGACTCGGGTAAAGGTTAGGAGGAGCTTCCAAGTGATGTTCGAAAGAGGCAAACTCGCAAAGGAGTGAAGTGTGCAGTTTGATTACAAAAGTGACTTATCTGTCTCATGCCTGACGAGGTCTATATCATTGATACGATGAAGAGGATTCCACAGAGGGGTCGGCCGGATGTGTTTGAAGTCAACAGAGCGACAAGGTCGGTGTTGTGGTGCGCTAAGACCGGTATGGCGACCGAGTCTGAGTAGCAATGAAGTTGGCGCATAGGGCCGTCGAGTGGTCGTGTAACTTGTGCATGAAAATAGCACAAGCCAACGTAATAATTTCTCGAGGAAATTTGATGTGTGCTGAAACGATTTGTGTAAGTAACACCCATAGACACCTGCTGGGTGTGCAAGGAGATTGCTGGTTCAGAACCAACAAGAGTCTACAAGAGCGAAGGAATTGATCGAACTTGACGAAATGAATGATCCAACTTGACGTGTTAGAGCGACGGACTCGAATAAAAGGTAGTGAAATGTTCCGACTGAGTTGCAGCCCCCGAGGACCCATGCAAAATCGAAATGAAGAACGCATGGTGTTCGTGAATGACGTATGCGTTAAAAGGTAAGTTGGACTCGGGAGTCAAATAACCAGTACTAAGCAAGTGTGTGAAAATAAGCAATCGAGCGTAGAGGTACACTCGGTGGCATGGCCTCCGAGCGAACGTGATGTGTGAATTATGAGATACTCGGGAATGCAGAAATAACAGAATGTAGTGCATGTATAATGACTTAGCTGTCTGAAGGCGTGCGAGTGGCCGAGTGGTGAAGATGTGTTCAACCGATGGCGATGCGCGGGGCGGACGATTTATGTAGATGTGTCTCACCGAGTGGCGACGCACGGGGTGGCCGAGTGGTGATGAGGTGACCAACCGAGTGGCGACGCGCGGCGGCCGAGTGGTGATGAGGTGACAAACCCAGCGGGGACGCGCGGGGCGGCCGAGTGGTGATGAGGTGACCAACCCAGCGGCGACGCGCGGGGCGGCCGAGTGGTGATGAGGTGACCAACCCAGTAACGACGCGCGGGGCGGGCAAGTGGTGATGAGGTGACCAACCGAGTGGCGGCGTGCGGGGCGGCCCGATGTCTACTACGCAACCTTCTTCTTGTAGACGTTGTTGGGCCTCCAAGTGCAGAGGTTTGTAGGACAGTAGAAAATTTCCCTCAAGTGGATGACCTAAGGTTTATCAATCCGTGGGAGGCGTAGGATGAAGATGGTCTCTCTCAAACAACCCTGCAACCAAATAATAAAGAGTCTCTTGTGTCCCCAACACACCCAATACAATGGTAAATTGTATAGGTGCACTAGTTCGGCGAAGAGATGGTGATACAAGTGCAATATGGATGGTAGATATAGGTTTTTGTAATCTGAAAATATAAAAACAGCAAGGTAACTATGATAAAAGTGAGCACAAACGGTATTGCAATGATAGGAAATAAGGCCTAGGGTTCATACTTTCACTAGTGCAAGTTCTCTCAACAATAATAACATAATTGGATCATATAACTATCCCTCAACATGCAACAAAGAGTCACTCCAAAGTCACTAATAGTGGAGAACAAACGAAGAGATTATGGTAGGGTACCAAACCACCTCAAAGTTATTCTTTCCGATCAATCCATTGGGCTATTCCTATAAGTGTCACAAACAGCCCTAGAGTTCGTAGTAAAATAACACCTTAAGACACACATCACCAAAACCCTAATGTCACCTAGATACTCCAATGTCACCTCAAGTATCCGTGGGTATGATTATACGATATGCATCAATTAATCTCAGATTCATCTATTCAACCAACACATAGAACCTCAAAGAGTGCCCCAAAGTTTCTACCGAAGAGTCAAGACAAACACGTGTGCCAACCCCTATGCATAGATTCCCAAGGTCACGGAACCCGCAAGTTGATCACCAAAACATACATCAAGTGAATCAATAGAATACCCCATTGTCACCACGGGTATCCCACACAATACATACATCAAGTGTTCTCAAATCCTTAAAGACCAATCCGATAAGATAACTTCAAAGGGAAAACTCAATCCATTACAAGAGAGTAGAGGGGGAGAAACATCATAAGATCCAACTATAATAGCAAAGCTCGCGATACATCAAGATCGTGCCAAATCAAGAACACGAGAGAGAGAGAGAGAGAGAGAGAGATCAAACACATAGCTACTGGTACATACCCTCAGCCCCGTGGGTGAACTACTCCCTCCTCGTCATGGAGAGCGTCGGGATGATGAAGATGGCCACCGGTGAGGGTTTCCCCCTCCGGCAGGGTGCCAGAACAGGGTCCCGATTGGGTTTTGGTGGCTACAGAGGCTTGCGGCGGCGGAACTCCCGATCTATTCTGTTCTCTGAAGTTTTTAGGGTATATGGGAATATATAGGCGAAAGAAGTCGTTAAGGGGAGCCACGAGGGGCCCACGAGGGTGGAGGGCGCGCCCAGGGGGGTGGGCGCGCCCCCCTGCCTCGTGCTCTCCTCGTTGATCCCCTGGCGTGCACTCCAAGTCTCATGTATTGCTTTCTTTCCAAAAATAACTTTTCCGAAGGTTTCATTCCGTTTGGACTCCGTTTGATATTCCTTTTCTGTGAAACACTGAAACAAGGGGAAAAACAGAAACTGGCACTGGGCTCTGGGTTAATAGGTTAGTCCCAAAAGTAATATAAAAGTGCATAGTAAAGCCCATTAAACATCCAAGATGGATAATATAATAGCATGAATACTTCATAAATTATAGATACGTTGGAGACGTATCAGCATCCCCAAGCTTAATTCCTGCTCGTCCTCGAGTAGGTAAATGATAAAAGAAAGAATTTATGAAGTGTGAACGCTAGCAGGTGCACAAGTTTGATCAATGATAATTTCAATCACCTTTTATAGCATCATTATGTGTCATAACAGTAGCTTAACTCATAGAACTTTTCATGATCAAGTAACAAACTATTCACAAGTTAAAGTATAGATCATAAACTTTCTTGAAAACTAACAAACTATGTTCTCAGTCCTCAAACAATTGCAATTCATCTTATTTTTAGGAAGAGTCTATGTCAGAGCTTTGATTCAGCAAACTTCACATACTCAACTATCATTTAGTCTTCCATGATTGCTACCACTCAAAGCATATTTTTAGAACAAATAGTATTCATCGAACACAGAGAAAGATGGGGGCTTAATGTTACGCCTCCCAACCTTTTACCTCATGGGTAATGTTGTCACGCCCAAGATGCGACCACTCGCCGCCCGCCACCTGTCGCCTCCGCCGCCTCCCTCCACCGCGGCCCGCGGGGCCCGAAGCAGGCCCGCGCGAGCCGCCACCGCCCGCGCCCGGTGCGCCTTCGCCCGC
>NC_057799.1:220822502-220827618 GCF_018294505.1 Triticum aestivum
GCGGGCCCCGCCGCGGGCCTCGCCGGAGACCGCGCCCCGGCCAGTCCCCTCCTTCCCCGGCGGCCTCCCGAGCTCCGGCCGCCCTTCTGCTCCGGCGAGCCGCAGCCCCGCCTCGATCCCTCGAGCCGGCCCCGATCTGGATCGAGTCAACGCATAAGGTTGACCCCGACCCCCCCTCGAAATCTCCGTCCTAAATTTTGACATTATCATGCCATGTTCTCTGCATCATAACTCCATGCATAATGCTCCGTTTCGCGCGTGTAATATGTCAAATTGTTCGTCTCGTGATGCTCTTCATTTTGTTCAATTGCGCCATGTTCATTTGAGTCCATCTTAATGCCCTAATCATCGTTGCAAGAGGGCTAGTTGCTGTTATCTTCTGGTTCTTAGCAGAACTTGGAGATTTGTTATTTTTGTATCATTTAATCTGTGCATCTTATGGGCATGAGCTCTACATGTGTTTTGTTGTATGCCATGCCATATTTCCAAGGGTGTATGCCATGTATTTTTGTGATCTCTGTGGTGACTAGCACAAGCATGCAAACTAGGCCCCGTAATGTTTCTGATTTCAGGGACAGTGATTTCTCCTAGTCCTTGTCTGCTGTTATTTTGTTGCCATGTAAACTTGATGCTACAGAGAGATCCATGCATATTTTGGAGATGTTCATTAAGTATGTTTTGTAGATATAGTTGTAATTGATCCATTCATACCCTTGTTTGCAATTATGGAGTACCATAGCATGACTCAATCTTACTCTACTTTTGCTATAAAATATTTCTGACAGATTGTTTACGTGTTATTCATTTTTGCCAAGCTTATTGTAGTTGATTCACACATGCTATGTATTTGCTCTTGCCATGGATAGCTTCTTAAACATGCCATCTTGCTGTAGTTATGCTTGTTTTGTCATGCATTGCTTTGTGGTGAGTGCACCAAGCTCACAAACATGCCTTCATATTATTGTTTTCTGCCATGCTCTGTTTTCTGCTAAGTCTGAAACCTGTTAACGAAACTTGCTATGTTTACATGCTTGCCATCATATCGTCTGGTCCTTTTTGGCTTATGGTCAGTAAGGGACTTTTGTCATATGCTTTGATTAGATTCATGCCATGCCTTGTCTTGCCATGTTAAGTTCCTGTAGCATGTCGATTTCGTGCTCTGAACATTACTACCTGATGTTATTTCTGCCATGTCCAGTAATTTCACCAAGTCTGTGAACCTGTTATTATTTGCAATCTTGCCATGTCCTTTTGAGCATGTTCTATTGGTTTATGGAGATAGCTCAGTGTTCATGTTTTGTTTTGCTTTACCTGTAAATCATCCCCATGCATTTTGTTTTCATGTTGAATGCTGTAGCATACTGTTTTCTTGCTTGCTAGTTGCATAGTTGTTGTTTTGGACAGACTGTTGCTATGTCTTGTTTGGAGTGTATGTGTTGCACCGTTGCTCCGTTTTGAGCATGCTGTATATGAAACTTGCTTAGATTCACATGTAGTTTCATATTATCATGTTGCATCCTTGTTTTGAGGTGTTCGCTTGATGTTTGTATGCATTTTGCATCAATGCCATGCTTATCTTGTGTTGCGCATATCTTCTAGGCCGTAGCTCCGAATCTAATGAACTTTATATGTAACTTGACTAGAATTTCGTGTAGATCATCATGGTGCTCTTTAACTTGTTGTTTAACAACTTGAATATAAGGTTTATTCAGTTCTGGACCAATTTTGAAATTTGCATATGAGGACTTACCAGATTTGTTATATGTTGTTTCCGGCCTCATTTAAACTTGCCTTGGTGTGTTGTTCTTGTATGCATCATCTTTTGTCATGAGTAGCTTCATATAGCCTTGTCATGCATCATACTTGATTGAGCATCATGCCTTGTTCATGTGTGGTGTGTTTACCTTGTTGTGTGCTTCTTCTCGATAGTTCCCGTGTCGTTGCGATCGTGAGGATTCGTTCGTCTTCGTGGCTTCTTCTTCTTCATAGACTCGTTCTTCTTCCTAGCGGGATTTCAGGCAAGATGACCGTCACCTTGGATCTCATTACTATCATTGCTATGCTAGTTGCTTCGTTCTATCGCTATGCTGCGCTACCCATTCACTTGCTCCTCAAGCCTCCCAAATTGCCATGAACCTCTAACCTTTGTTACTCTTCCTAGCTAACCATTGTTTGGCTATGTTACCGCTTTGCTCAGCCCCTCTTATAGCGTTGCTAGCTGCAGGTGAAGATGAAGATTGCTCCATGTTGGATTATGTTTATGTTGGGATATCACAATATCTCTTATATTATTAATGCATCTATATACTTGGTAAAGGGTGGAAGGCTCGGCCTTATGCCTGGTGTTTTGTTCCACTCTTGCCGCCCTAGTTTCCGTCATACCGGTGTTATGTTCCTTGATTTTGCGTCCCTCACACGGTTGGGTGATTTATGGGACCCCCTTGACAGTTCGCCTTGAATAAAACTCTTCCACCAAGGCCCAACCTTGGTTTTACCATTTGCCTAGCCTATTTATTTTCCCTAGGGATTCGCTCTCTCGAGGGTCATCTTCATTTACCCCCCCCCCCGGGCCAGTGCTTCTCCAAGTGCTGGTCCAAACCGAGCGATGTCCGGCGCCCCCTGGGCAACCAGGGTCTATGCCAACCCGACGTCTGGCTCATCCGGTGTGCCCTGAGAACGAGATATGTGTAGCTCCTATCGGGATTTGTCGGCACATCCGGACGGCTTTGCTGGGTTTTTTTTACCATCGTCGAAATGTCTTGTAACCGGGATTCCGAGACTGATCGGGTCTTCCCGGGAGAAGGAATATCCTTCGTTGGCCGTGAGAGCTTATAATGGGCTAAGTTGGGACACCCCTGCAGGGTATTATCTTTCGAAAGCCATGCCCGCGGTTATGTGGCAGATGGGAATTTGTTAATATCCGGTTGTAGAGAACTTGACACTTGACCTTAATTAAAACGCATCAACCGCGTGTGTAGCCGTGATGGTCTCTTCTCGGCGGAGTCCGGGAAGTGAACACGGTTTATGGGTTATGTTTGACGTAAGTAGGAGTTCAGGATCACTTCTTGATCATTGCTAGTTTCACGACCGTTCCGTTGCTTCTCTTCTCGCTCTTCTTTGCGTAAGTTAGCCACCATACAGGCTTAGTCGCTGCTGCAACCTCACCACCTTATCCATTCCTTTCCCTTTAAGCTTTGCTAGTCTTGATACCCATGGTAATGGGATTGCTGAGTCCGCGTGGCTTACAGATTACTACAACACCAGTTGCAGGTACAGGTGTGCGATGATCATGACGCGAGAGAGATGTTTCTTGTTTTGGAGTTCTTCTTCTGCTTCTTCTTCGATCAGGGGATAGGTTCCGGGTCGGCAGCCTGGGCTAGCAGGGTGGATGTCGTTTGAGTTTCTGTTTATGTTTCATCCGTAGTCGGATGTTGATCTTATGTATGATGTATTGATGTATTCTTGCGGCATTTGTATGCCTTGTATGTATCCCCAAATATTATGTATTGTTGATGTAATGCTATCCACCTTGCAAAGCGTCTTCAAGATGCGCTTCTATCCTTGGTGGGACCTTCGTGTTCCTTTAGGATAGGGTCGCATCTTGGGCGTGACAAATGTCAACAGTAATAATTCATGCTCTAATATATTTGAATGGCCATATATGCTTAGATCTTTCCATCACATGATGCTTGCCAACTAAAGAGTAGGTTGGAATGAGAAGGAATACTACTGACTCTTGCATAAAAGTAAAAGATAGGCCCTTCGCAAAGGGAAGCAGGGATTTGCAGAGGTGCCAGAGCTCGAAGCAAAAACAGAGATGAAAATAATGTTGAGAGGTATGCTTTCATTGTCAACATAACGACCAAGAGTTCCCAATATCTTCCATACTAGATACATTATAGGCGGTTCCCACGCAGAAAGGTAAAGTTTTTACTCCCCTCCACCAACATTCACACTCCACGGCTTGTTCGGAACAACGGGTGCCGTCCAACTATCAACATCCTGGGGGAGTTTTGTTTAAATTATTTGCGAATTTGTTTTTGATCTTTTGATCATAGGACTAGGCATCCCATTTACCAGCCATTTTCTCGTGAATGATGAGCGGAGTCCACTCATCGTGAGAATAACCCACCTAGCATGGAAGATACTGACAGCCCCTAGTCGCTACATGAGCGATTCGGGCATACAAAACAGATTATTATTTGAAGGTTTAGAGTTTGGCACATGCAAATTTACTTGGAACGGCAGGTAAATACCGCATATAGGTAGATATGGTGGACACTCATGGAAGAAACTTGGTTCAAGGAGTTTGGATGCACAAGCAGTATTCCCGCTTAGTACAGATATTTTGGCTAGCAAAGGATTCTAACTAGCAAGCACCACATGTGTAACACCCCGGATGTAATTTTCCATATTTGTAACTCCAACTCTTGCCATTTTCGGCTATGTGTTATGATATTCTCTTCGTGGTCGGGTTTTGTCTTTCGTTTTGCATTTTGTTCATGTCATGCATATCATACCATGTCATCATGTGCATTGCATTTGCATACGTGTTCGTCTCATGCATCCGAGCATTTTCCCCGTTGTCCGTTTTGCAATCCGGCGCTCCCATCTCCTCCGGCGCACCCCTCTTGTTTTCTTTCGTGAGCGGGTGTCAAACGTTCTCGGAATGGACCGAGGCTTGTCAAGTGTCCTAGGTATGCTACCGGGAGACCACCGGTCAAGTTCCGTTCCATTTGGAGGTCGTTTGGTACTCCAACGGTTAACCGGGTAACCGCAAAGTCCGTTTGTGTGTTGCAGCAAAACCCCCCTCAAAACCAGCCCAAAACTCCTCTAAGTCACTTCCATATTGTAGGTCATTCGATCACGATCGTGTGGGCGAAAACCGCACCTCATTTGGAGCCTCCTAGCTCCCTCTACCTATATATATGCCTCCCCTCCCAAAATAACCCGCAGATGAAACCCTAGCATTTTTCCCCGCCGCCGCCGGACACGTCCGTACCCCGCCGGACAAATCGCGCCGCCGCCCCGGGCCAATCAACCGCTGCCACGTGGCCTCCGCCGCGGCCCGCCCGGCCTCCGCCCGACGCCCGCCGCTCCTTCCTCCTCCTCCAGC
>NC_057799.1:220828160-220832048 GCF_018294505.1 Triticum aestivum
AATTTTACGACATGTGCACATGTTCATAGCATCATAACTCTCCGCATATAGCTCCGTTTCGCGCGTGTAATATATCGAAATGTTCGTCTCGTGATGCTCTACATTTTGTTCCATTGCACCATGTTTATTAAGGCCATCTTGATGCCCAAATCTCTGGTGCAAGAGTGCTAGTTGTTGTTGTCTGCTGTTACTTAGCAGAACTTGTGGATTTGTTATTTTTGTATCATTTAATCTGTGCATCTTATGAGCATGAGCTCTACATGTGTTTTGTTGTATGCCATGCCATCTTTCCAGTGGTGTATACCATGTATTTTTGTAATCTCTGTGGTGACTAGCACAAGCATGCAAACTAGGCCCCGTAATGTTTCTGATTTCAGAGACTTAGTAATTTCTCCAAGTCTCTGTCAGCTGTTATTTTGTTGTCATGTAAACTTGATGCTACAGAGAGATCCATGCATATTTTTGGAGATGTTCAGTAAGGATGTTTTGTAGATATTCTTGTAATTGATCCATTCCTGCCCTTGTTTGCAATTATGGAGTGCCATAGCATGACTCAATCTTGCTCTACTTTTGCTACAAAATATTTCTGGCAGATTGTTTACGTGTTATTCGATTTTGCCAAGCTTGTTGTAGTTGTCTCATACATGCTATGTATTTGCTCTTCCCGTGGATAGCTTCATAAACATTCCATCTAGCTGTAGGTATGCTTGTTTTGTCATTCATTGCTTTGTGGTGAGTGCATCAAGCTCACCAAGGTGCCTTCATAATATTATTTCTGCCATGCTCTGTTTTCTGCAAGTCTGAAACCTATTAACGAAACTTGCTATGTTTACATGGTTGCCATCATTTCTTCTGGTCCTTTTTGTCTTATGGTCAGTAAGGAACTTTTGCCATATGAATTTAGTAGAATACTGTCATGCCTTGTTTTGCCATGTTAAGTTCCTGTAGCATGTTGATTTCATGCTCTGAACATTGCTACCTGATGCTGTTTCAGGCATGTCCAGTAATTTCACCAAGTCTGTGATCATGTTATCTTTTGCACTTTTGCCATGCTTGTTTGAGCCTGTTATGTTGTGATCTAGCCGTAGCTCAGTGTTCATCTTTTGTCAAGCATCTCCTGTAGATTGCTACTATAGGCCTTTTTGCTATATTGGAGTGTTGTAGCATTGTTACTTGTTGCATTCTAAGTGCTATCATGCTGTTAATCGCAGATTCGTGTCATTCTTGTTTTGCTTGCCATTTGCAAACCGTGCATCCGTTTCCGGTGATCTTTATATCGATTTCAACTGACATCATCTCATCTTTCCAGTGGCATGCTTGGTTTGACAAGTTACTTCCTTGTTCATCATTTTCCTTCCGGAGCACGCATATGCATCGCATATCATATCTCGCATATCATACATGTTTTGCATCATGTTGCTTGTGCATTTCCCGTGGTTGATTGTGGTTCCATTGCTTGTGTTCTTATCTTGGGTAGAGCCGGGAGACAAGTTCGTGTACGAGGAACCTGTTGAGTACGCTTACGAGGATCAAGCTTTCGACAACTCTGAGAACCTTGCAGGCAAGATGACCACCCCTCGAAATCACTTCTATCTTTGCTTTGCTAGTTGTTCGCTCTATTGCCATGCTGCGCTACCTACCACTTGCTATATCATGCCTCCCATATTGCCATGTCAGCCTCTAACCATCCTTTCCTAGCAAACCGTTGTTTGGCTAAGTTACCGCTTTTGCTCAGCCCTTCTTATAGCATTGCTAGTTGCAGGTGAAGTTGAAGTTGGTTCCATGCTGGAACATGGATATGTTGGGATATCACAATATCTCTTATTTAATTAATGCATCTATATATTTGGTAAAGGGTGGAGGCTCGGCCTTATGCCTGGTGTTTTGTTCCACTCTTGCCGCCCTAGTTTCTGTCATACCGGTATTATGTTCCTTGAGTTTGCGTTCCTTACGCGGTTGGGTGATTTATGGGACCCCCTTGACACTTCGCCTTGAATAAAACTCCTCCAGCAAGGCCCAACCTTGGTTTTATCATTTGCCACCTAAGCCTTTTCCCCCCGGGTTTTCGCGAGCCCGAGGGTCATCTTATTTTAACCCCCCCCCCCCGGGGCCAGTGCTCCTTCGAGTGTTGGTCCGAACTGAGTAGACTGCAAGGCCCCCTCGTGGAAACTCGAGGTCTGGTTTTACTCGTAGGATGTCTCATCCGGTGTGCCCTGAGAACGAGATATGTGCAGCTCCTATCAGGATTTGTCGGTGCATCGGACGGCTTTGCTGGTCTTGTTTTACCATTGTCGAAATGTCTTGTAAACCGGGATTCCGAGACTGATCGGGTCTTTCCGGGAGAAGGTTTATCCTTCGTTGACCATGAGAGCTTATGATGGGCTAAGTTGGGACACCCCTGCAGGGTATTATCTTTCGAAAGCCGTGCCCGCGGTTATGAGGCAGATGGGAATTTGTTAATGTCCGGTTGTAGAGAACTTGTCACTTGACCCCATTAAAATACATCAACTGCGTGTGTAGCCGTGATGGTCTCTTCTCGGCGGAGTCCGGGAGGTGAACACGGTTTGAGTTATGAATGACGTAAGTAGGAGTTCAGGATCACTTCTTGGTCATTGCTAGTTGACGACTGTTCCGTTGCTTCTCTTCTCGCTCTCTTTTGCGTATGTTAGCCACCATATATGCTTAGTGCCTGCTGCAGCTCCACCTCAGTACACCATCCTTTCCTATAAGCTTAAATAGTTTTGATCTCGCGGGTGTGAGATTGCTGAGTCCTCGTGACTCACAGATCCTACCAAAACAGTTGCAGGTGCCGACGATGCCAGTGCAGATGATGGGATCGATCTCAAGTGGGAGTTCGATGAGGAACGTGGTCATTACTATGTGTCTTTTCCTGATGATCAGTAGTGGAGCCCAGTTGGGACGATCGGGGATCTAGCATTTGGGGTTATCTTATTTTCATTTGGATCTTGACCGTAGTCGGTCTATGTGTGTATTTTGGATGATGTATGAATTACATAGCTACTGGTACATACCCTCAGCCCCGAGGGTGAACTACTCCCTCCTCGTCATGGAGAGCGCCGGGATGATGAAGATGGCCACCGGTGAGGGTTTCCCCCTCCGGCAGGGTGCCGGAACAGGGTCCCGATTGCGTTTTGGTGGCTACAGAGGCTTGCGGCGGCGGAACTCCCGATCTATTCTGTTCTCCGAAGGTTTTAGGGTATATGGGAATATATAGGCGAAAGAAGTCGGTAAGGGGAGCCACGAGGGGCCCACAAGGGTGGAGGGCGCGCCCAGGGGGTGGGCGCGCCCCCTGCCTCGTGCTCTCCTCGTTGATCCCCTGACGTGCACTCCAAGTCTCCTGTATTGCTTTCTTTCCAAAAATAACTTTTTCGAAGGTTTCATTCTGTTTGGACTCCGTTTGATATTCCTTTTCTGCAAAACACTGAAACAAGGGAAAAAACAGAAAGTGGCACTGGGCTCTGGGTTAATAGGTTAGTCCCAAAAGTAATATAAAAGTGCATAGTAAAGCCCATTAAACATCCAAGATGGATAATATAATAGCATGAATACTTCATAAATTATAGATACGTTGGAGACGTATCACGGCCGAGTGGTGATGAGCTGACCAACCGAGTGGCGACGCGCGGGGCGCCCGAGTGATTCTGAGGTGACCAACCAAGTGGCGACGCGCGAGGGGCTCGAGTGGTGATGAAGTGACCAACCGAATGGCGGCCCGCGGGGCGGCCGAGTGGTGATGAGGTGACCAACCGAATGGCGGCCCGCGGGGTGGCCGAGTGGTGATGAGGTGACCAACCAAGTGGCGACGCGCGGGGGCGGCCGAGTGGTGATGAGGTGACCAACCAAGTGGCGACGGGCGGGGCGGCCGAG